>NC_026002.2:59505691-59524495 GCF_000442705.2 Elaeis guineensis | reverse complement strand
AAGGAAGTTTTGGGATTGGGTCACTTGACCCGGTGTTTATATATACATGTACTTGTATAGGTTTGATTAAGCCAAGAAAATAGACGACTCTTTCTCTCAAGTCTCTCTCTCTCTTCTCCCTCTCTCTCCAGCAATTTTCCATGCACCAGGAGCAAGAAACCTTAGGGTTTCTTGCCGCCAGTCCATAAAAGGAAAGAAAGGAAGGGAGGCGCTAGCCCCTTCCCCCTTGCAGCCGCCTACCAGATCTGCTCTCTCCCTCTTGCAGGTGCCCAAACACTAGGTCTAGGACCTGAAATCTTTTGAGAAGAGGTTGGTACAAGTCCCTCTCAGATCTGGAGTTGATCTGAGGTCGTTTGAGGCACGGGTGAGATCTCCATCAACAGATCTACAAGAAAGGCTGCAGCAGGACAGATCTGCGAGGTCTGTCTCCATCTATCTTTTTCTCATCTAGAACACCCTGATTCGAGATCTATGAATTGTCTGATCTTGTTGGGTACCAGATCTTGGATTTTTTAGAGGTACTTTCAGAGATATTCTTCATCTGGAATGAAAGGCTGACGAAGAAGATAGCAACCAGGCTGATTTCGTCAAGGGCCTTGGATCGTGTCCAGACGACTCTAGATCTATTCGTTGCTGGTTCCGCTGCACCCAAGGTTTGTGGGAGGAGCCGGGATCATGCTCCAACAAAAAGAACTCTTCTTTTTCTCTTCTTCTCTCTCTTTTCTCTTATTAGATTTTATCTCTATCAGATCTTAGGCATGGAAGATGAAGAAAGCAAGGAGAGGAAATGTTGAAGACCACCCACACGGCAAGGAAGATGACCCCCTTCTTTTTTTTACATGCTCCCTCTCTCCTTCTTTTTATTTTTGTCACACCAACCACCCATATCTCATGCCCAAACCCTTCTTAACACCTTAATAGATCAAATCCTATTTGATCTTGGGTGTTCAAATCAAAGAGAAGGAATGAGATGCATTGAGATAAGGGAAGAAAGAAGGAGAGATGTCTCACACACATAACTAGCGCACGCCCTCTTTTCTCTAATTTTTTTTTGTCACACAAAAAAATTCTTCCTTGCCCCAATCAGATGGATTTCTATTCTATTTTAAATTATATTCAAATAAAAAAAAATTGGATGAGAAAGAATTTCAGATAAGGTGGGGTGCCAACTATTGGTGCCCCCTCCCCTTTCACGCATGCAAGAAGAGAAGCATGAGAAAAATGTCACCCCTCTTTTCTTTTTAATGTGATTTCTGGAGAGAGAGTCTCAGAGAATCTGAGCTCTCTGAGTCATGGTTCTTCTAGTTCAAATTGGATCTCAATCGAATTCAAATTGAGTCTGAATCGAGTCTGATTTGGATAATTGAACCTAATTAATATTAAATTAAATTAAATCTAATTAAATTTAATTTAATTTAAATTAATTAAAATTTAATTTATAATTTAATCTATTCTAATAAAATTATAATATTTATAATTATGTCCTTGCACTAACAATTAGCAGCTGTCAAAACTGTAATGATTACTGTTGGTGCAGAATTCTGTTGAAGTCAGAGTTGCCGGAGTCGAGATGACCATGGCCGCCGTCGGGACCTACAAAGGAAGTCTAAACCAGAGTTGGGGGTGCTCTGGCAAGATCTTTCGATGCTCAAGTCAGTACTCTACTTCAACAGAAATGGAGTGCTCGAGTGGAAATTTTAGCAGAGTTTTGAGATAGAGTTTTGAGCTTAGAGAAGAACGTATCTGGGGGTTCCTTTTTATAGATGGAGAGTGTAACTGATTGACAACGACGTCTGTAACCGTCTGGTAGTGGGCTGTTCAGATCCGTCCGGAGTTTGTTACGGAGAGTAGTGGCATCAGGGGTCGTTCAGGGCCACGTGGAATTTGTTACGGAGAGTGGAGTGGTGTCCGTTGTCGCGACTTGCCAGAGAGTGGTGGAGCCACACGGAATCCATTGTAGAGAGTGGAGCAGGGTAGTGGCCACTGTCGTGACTTGCCAGAGAGTTCGGATCTATCGGCTGGAGCTCGGTTGGGATATCCGATGGATCGGAATGGCTCTCTATCCTGTCGATCTAGGAGAAGCTCGGATATTTTCGAGGCTGCTGACGAGTCTACTATTATCGGATGTCTTAGGCATTGATGCTACAGATGGAAGTCATCTGCTGTAGAAACTCGGATGGAGGCTTTCTGTCGATGAAGTCTGGTAGGAGTCCGGTTGCTAGGAAAGCCCGTCTGAGATTTGCCTGATGTGGAAGCTCGTCTGAAGATTATCCACCGGAGAAGTCTGATTTCATGAGGGATCTGGTGGAGGGTCGGCCGACGGTGGACCTCGGATGGCGTTGGGGAGGTTCGACAGACACTGGGGGCGATCGATCATTGTAGAGATCCGACTGCTGGAGTTCGTCCATCGTAGAAGCTCGTCCGATATCCACCCGCTATGGAAGTTTGGATGGAGTCTGGTCCTTGTAGAAGGCCGAAAAGGGACCGCTTATTGTAGAAACTCGATCAAAGATCGATTATCATGGGAGCTCAGAGTAGCGACCTGGTCGGTGGGTCCTATCCCATTGTAGAAGCTCGTCTGGGATCCATCCACTGTAGGAGCTCGGCTGAAATCTACCTGTAATAGAAGTTCAAAAGAAATTTGTTTACAGTAGAAGCTCGGGTGGAATTTGCTTACAGTAGAAATTCAAAGTAGACTGCTTGTAGTAGAAGTTCGAAGCAGACCGCTCGTAGTAGGAGTTTGGTTGGAATCCTGAAGGCGGTTGACCGTCGTAGGAACTTGGATGGAGTCTGATTACTGTAGAAATCTCGTTGTCAAAGAAGCTCGGATATTGATGAAGTCCGGAAGAAGTTTGGAGAATAGTGGATCACTGTAGAAGGTTGGCTGATAGTGAGGCCTAGAGAGCCTGTGGAGCGGCCCGGTAGATGGATGGAGAGGCTCCTTGTCGGAGAAGTCCGGAAGCTCGGACGGTCGAGGGGGTTCAGAGAGATGCCACACAAGGTCGGAAGCCGAAAAAGTCCTGGAAGGGTCGGTTTTTTACAAACTTCGGTCGGGGGGTATTTTATACCCAACACCAGTCCCCCTACTTCCAAGTTTGGATTCTGAATGAAGAAAGTACAGAAAAATTCTCACGATCAAAGTTGCCCTCCTCGATTTTCGCACTCAACGGTTGCCAGATATTTTGGTGTTAGGCGCACTGGTCCCGGAGTCTTTTTCAAATCAAAGCAATTCTAAAAGGTTTTTTCAGAATTTCCACTGGGGCGTGGCTCTAGGTATGGTGCAATAATGATTTTGTCAGCTGTCAGCCATTTTCAACAGCCTGTCATAATGAGTGGGACACACGGCAAGTGCAGGTCGGCCAGAGGAGATCCACGATCATAACTGCTCCAAGCCTTGTTGCCTATTTTAACATGTCCTCCTCCTTCAGGGGTTTCACTTCACCTGAGAGAGTCCCTTGATTTTCTCCTCTTCCCCGAGAGCTCCAGCCTCCTTTAGCATCCTTCTCGACCTTAGACGTCCTCCGAGTCGACTTCCACCATCCTTGTCATCTTCCTGCACTCCTCGGGCCAACCTAGGTTAGTTTCGGAACTTCTTGCTATTTTTTTATTCTTTCTTCTTCGTATTCCATCCGTTTAGCTCCCTCGAGAGCTTGT
This sequence comes from Elaeis guineensis, assembly GCF_000442705.2. Lineage (NCBI taxonomy): Eukaryota > Viridiplantae > Streptophyta > Magnoliopsida > Arecales > Arecaceae > Elaeis > Elaeis guineensis. The sequence goes on along the minus strand of NC_026002.2, from coordinate 59,520,841 downwards.
TCGCTATTTTTTTTTATTTTATTTTCGGGATTTTTGTGGCTTCTATTTGATCCAAAATGTCTTCCGATATCTCCTCTTCTAGTGGTTCTAGGAGTTCGTCAGCCCTAGTTTCTCAGAGTCCTTGTACCATAGACGGACCCGTAGTCGGGATCGAACCTCATCTGGTCTTTGCACCGGACACCATTCCCAGCTCTTTGACTCTGGATGAGCTCTCACTGATAAGGATTCAATATGGGGTTCCTCCGGAGTACGAAATAGAGCTTCTCGAGCCAACTGACCAGGCTAGCGCCCCTCCTCCCGACCGCTTCTATTTGTACCAGGAGGCCTTCCGTGCCGGACTTCGGCTTCCACTTCTGTCTTTTGTCGTCGTCCTCTTTCATTTTCTAAATACTTCTCTAGTCTCAGTAGCGTCGAACTCCTTTAGATTTTTGATAGGATTTCTTTCTCTTTGTAGTTTAGCTGAAGTTTGACCGACTCTTTCTTTATTTAGAAATTTCTACACCTTCAAGCGTCATCCCTCGGCAAAGGGCTGATGGTACTTCTCCCCTCAGTTCGATAGAAAGGGGCTGCTGAAAGGTGCTCCCTCTTCTATCCACAACTGCAAGGAGAGGTACTTCTATGTCCGATGCCCGACCTTGGAGCTAGGATTATCCCCTTGGGGCTCTCTGAGGGATTCCGTCCATCGAGCCTCTAGCCTGGAAAGGGACAACCTCGAAGCCTCCAAAAAGCTTGAGGCCTATCAAGCCCCCCTCCTCTCCGAACTTCTGAAGAAACAACTTTTGTTCAATGTCGGCCTGAGTCCTCTTAACCCTACCGGTACTATTTTTTTTTTACTTCCCCTTTCTCTTATTCCATCTCTGAGCCATGTTGATCTTTTTTTATCGCAGACATGGACGCAAGCGTGGCTCAGAGGTTAGCCTAGGATCTCAAGACCCACAAGAGAAAAGATACCTCGACTTTGGGGTCGGTGAAGAAAGCCAGGACAGAAGGGACAAGCTCGATCGTGCCTACTCCGGTGGCCGTCGCCGTCGAAGTCCCTTCCGATGCCAAACCCGAAGTCCCCCGAGCCCTTTCAAGGAGCCCCCTGATCGAGGATCCCGCTCCAGAGGCTCATCTCGAGGGGGCATCCAGGGCCGAAGGGAGGAGGAGAAAGAAGACCCTGGCCCGAAGGAGCCGCAGTCACAAGGTTGTCGTCGAGGGGGCCGGCAGCTCCGAGGAAGATCTGGGAAAAAATCCCTTCAACAACAGGGATTTAATAAAGAGGCTGGTCGAAGGGTGCATTCTGTCCGAGGTCATCGAGAGGATCGTCCTTGCTGATCTCGAGTTGCGGGTCTGGGACTCTCTGGGATCTTTCCTCGAAGTAGGTTAACTCACCATTTTTCTCCTTCTTACTTCTTTACTTAATTTATTCTTCAACCTTTATATTGATTCCCCGACCTTTCTTGCAGATTGGGCACTAGCTTGTCGCCAACGTCGAGGCGGTGAAGATCGCCAAGAGGGAGGCAGCTCAGGTGGAGGAAGGTCACCTGGCTGGGGCCACCCACCTCAAGGAGAAGATCGTCGAGGTCTTAAGTCTCCAAGAGGTGCTGGAAAAGGAGGGACGAACCTCGTCCGATCTGAGGACCGCCTTGGAGGAGGAGAGAAAGAAGGCTGAGGCCGAAATCTCCAAACTGAAGGCGCAGGCTTTCGAGTTGAAGGTGCAGGTTTTCAAGCTGAAAGTGCAGATTTCGTCTCTGATCTCGGAGGCAAGGGCCCGAGCAATGGAGGAGTTTAAGGCCTCCTCTGAGATGGAGGATCTAAAGGTCCAGTTTGGCCAGGATGCCTTCATCAAGGGTTTCGAACTTTGCCAAGAGAAGGTAGTGGAGAGGTTTTTCGAACTGGATCTTGACTTCCTGAATGAGGCGTCTGATGATGAAGCCGAACCATCCGAAGCCACTGTCGGTCCTCCTCCAGCTGGAACCTCGTCGACCGCTGCGGCCGCCGCTGATGATCTTCCGAGGATGCCGAGCCCTTCTACTTCTGCCCTAAAGGTCTGGAACCTCTAGCTTTGTATTTTTTCTGTGGTAATTTTTTTTCATTCTCTTATACTTGAAAATTATTTAATCAATAAAATCGGATCCTTCTTTAAAGAGGGCCCCCCCTTTTTTTTATTCTTTTCCTTACTTTTCATCTTCTTGTACTAATCTGAGCCGTGGTGCTTTTGTCTCCCAACGATAGTGCCCTACCGAAGCTCTCCCCCTGCCATAGGAGATTCTTCTGAAGTCGATGATCCAAGACCTCAGAAAGGAAGTTCATCAATTGATGAAAAAATCCAAGAAGCTAGAAGATGAACTTCATCGGCTGAGAAAGAGCCATTCGAAAGACACTGCAGAGGCTGTTCGCCTTCAGGATCTCCACAGAAAGGGTCTCATAGAATTTACCTGGAAGAAGGCTGACTTCGTGACGGAGCTCGAGAAACTCTGAAAACGTGCCAGCGATCAATCTTGGGCTCAGGCTTCCAAGATTAGCTCCCTTGAAGTCGAGCTGGTGGCCGCACGGAAGAAGATCGGCCAGTTGGAAGGGAGCTCATCCTGGCTCACAGTCCAAGCTGACCGCGATCGAGACTGATCGAAGAAGTTCTCCGACCTTCAAAAGCAGCTGCAGGATGCTGAGGTGAACTACAATGCCTACCGAGTCGGCTGGAGTGGGCAAGTAGAGAACTACCGAAGGAAGCTCCAGACGACGATCGATGAAGTTGCCCGCCTTCGGAGGCAGTTATCTGAGAGAGTCCAGCTCGCCTCTACACAAGGCTCCGATGAGCTCCGCTCCTTGAGGGAGACCATGGTAGAATTATCTGTGGCCCTTGGGCGGGAGGAGGCCGAACTACAGCGGCTAAAGATTCAGCTGGTCCACGAGCAGCAGGCGGTCAAAGATACTGAGGCGGAGTTTGAGGTCCTGAGGAAGAGGCTTCGGGAGTCAGAGGGTGAGAGCCGATGGTTCCACCAGATGTATCGGGATATGCTGCTGAGAAAGATGGAACTAGAGGAAGAAGTTGAAAACTTAAGGCAATCCCTAATAAGGACTGAAACCGAGAGCTCGAAGTCAGAAGAAGTTGGGCTTCCTTAGAGCTCCTTTCTTCTTCTTTTTTTTTTGTCATCTCTCTTTTTGGCCTTCAAGACTTTGTAATATATACTTCACTAATGAAATAAAAAAAAAATTTCCATTACCTTGTCCATTTTGGTATTGAGTTGTCGTTTACCGAACTTCTTTTGTCTTTCATCTTGTTCGACATCGACATTGTTTGAAGATTCTTGGTCGTCGCTGTGCTGATTTGCCTTTAGGGACTGGAGATTTTCGACAAGAGTTTTCTTCCTCGTTAAGATGAGGTTCCTTGAGTCTCGACCTTCAAAGGCTTCGTAACGCATACTTTACTAATGAAATGAAAAGAAATTTTTCTCATTACCTCGTCTATTCTTGCTTTGAGTCGTTGTTTACCGAGCTTCTTTTGTCTTTCGTCTTGTTCGACGTCGACATTGTTTGAAGATTTCTGGTCGTCGCTGTGCTGATTCACCCTTAGGGACTGGAGATTTTCGACAAGGGTTTTCTTTCTCGTTGAGACGAGGTCCCCTATGCCTTTGATGTAGTTTATTTTTCACTTATCGCTGGTGTAGTTCGTCGCTTTCTCTTTTCATCTCTCCTTTTCTTCTGTGTTCGAGTGAGGGTCATCCCTCTGCTCTTGACGGGGTCATGAAAGTGTAGAGGGATCGTTGAGGAGGCTTTCCTCCTTGTCCGGTCTTGATCGATCGAGCCTTTATTTGCATCAGGATGAGGTTCTCCTCTTATTCCCGACAGTCAGTTTCAGCTCATGTTAGGACGAGGTTCTCCTTCTATTCCTAATAGGACTGTGGGGGCATGCAAGGGCCGCTGCAAGGGCCTCTCCCCCCATCCGGTCTCTAAGTAACCGGGCCTTCGACTTTGCTCATGTTAGGACGAGGTTCTCCTCCTATTCCTAACAAGACTGTGGAGGCACATAAAGGCCATTACGAGGGCCTCTCCCCCCATCCGATCTTTAAGTAACCAGGCCTTCGACTTTGCTTATGTTAGGATGAGGTTCTCCTCCTGTTCCTAATAAGACTGTGGGGGCACATAAGGGCCGTTGCGAGGGCCTCTCCCCCCATCCGATCTTTAAGTAACCGGGCCTTCGACTTTGCTCATGTTAGGATGAGGTTCTCCTCCTGTTCCTAACAAGACTGTGGGGGCACATAAGGGCCATTGTGAGGGCCTCTCCCCCCATCCAATCTTTAAGTAACCGGACCTTCGACTTTGCTCATGTTAGGACGAGGTTCTCCTCCTGTTCTTAACAAGGCTGTGGGGGCACATAAGGGCCGTTGCGAGGGTCTCTCCCTCCATCTGGTCTTTAAGTAACCGGACCTTCAACTTTGCTCATGTTAGGATGAGGTTCTCCTCCTGTTCCTAATAAGGCTATGGGGGCACATAAGGGCCATTGCGAGGGCCTCTCCCCCCATCCGATCTTTAAGTAACCAGACCTTCGATTTCGTTCATGTTAGGATGAAGTTTTCCTCCTGTTCCTAACACGCTTAATTCCGATTGAATGAGGGAGTTATTTCCTGTCGTTATAAGTTCATGCCAAAAAGATAAATATGCAAATATAAAACTTTTATTTAAGGCAAAGCTATTGGTAATACATCCGTAGATTTTTCAAACCCTATAGCCATGGAAGGTCTACTCCCCATCGGGGTCCTCCTGAGATAGAGTTGATAATCCCAATTGGAGGTCGATCTTCAGGCTGCTCCTCCCTCCTTGGTGGCTCCAGCTGCGGCAGGGCCCTAGGCCGATCTTCCGTACCTTCAGGTCGGCATCGAATGAATCTGTCGATCCGACCTCGCTTGATGAGCTCCTTGATTTCATCTCAGAGCTGAATGCATTCCTCCGTGTCATGGCCGTGGTCAAGGTGATAGAGGCAGAATTTGTTTGGGTTGCGCTTCTTGGGGTGTGAGTGCATCCTTTCTGACCTCGGCAGCTGCTCCCTGACCTCCATCAGCACCTGGGCTTTTGGAGTATTGAGAGGGGCGTAGCTAAGAAATCTATCCGGGGGAGAGCTCTGTCGAACTCTGTAGTCCGGGCTTCTCTGCCCACGAGCCCGGAGAGAAGTCTGAACACGCTTGTGTCCGGAGAGAGTTCGAGAACGTGGCCGTGTTGGGAATAGTGTCCCAAAGTCAATCATCAGCCTGTTGACGGTTGTGCTCATTTTTATATTTGTACATGAATTATGAATTAATAAAAATTATTTTGATATTTTTCATCATAAAATGTTTTATCTTCTAATGAACTCTTTTGTTGTGGTGAAGTCCTTAGGACTATTTAGACTCGACAAAGGAGGATTTATCGTTTAGTCCTTAAATCTGTTCGCGACCAAATGATATGTTGTTACCAAGGACAACAACGTTTATCAAGCATAGGTCGTTGTGTGCCATATAGGTTGGTTATCCTCTTAACCAATGAGTGTGGAGATACTGGTATGGCATACAGGTGAGATATAAGGGTACATCTACACTGAACGTGACTGACACCGAAGCTATTTCTGCTGTCAAGATTTGCTTCGATAGAATATGGGTATAAATGTCCCTCCGACCTAAGACCGCCATGGTGACTTGCAAGCAACTCACTGCACTTAGGCACTGGACTACCTGAATTTCTAATTCAGTGACGGAAGGCTGTTGGGTGTAGTCAAGTACTTGACTTGTCGGTGTGTGTGTCAAGATGGGATTGACCACTCCAGTTTAGGAGTTGTGTACAGTCATGTTTCAATTTAGCAAAATCTTGGCTAGGGTAGTCCTTGTGAGGAGTCACAGGACTGTTTGAGTTGAGCACGATTCGGATGATCTGATCAGGGTTGACAGTTTAACCCTGAGTTATCCTAAACACAGGGGTCAAAAGGATGAATTATACAGTAACCATATTCATGTAGGTTCTGAGTGTTGCGATTGCGACTCTTCAACCTATCCGAACGTCGGGTACCATTGCTAGATGATCACTTCGATTAGTACAGGAATTGGTTCCTGTGCTACCGACTTAGGTTCGAACCTGCGGGGTCACACACATTAGAGGTTCCTATCTGATCTGATGGCTGATGTAGAATCCTACATGTTTGGAACTCAGTGATCGAGAATCAGGATTCTCTGATCATGAGTTCCACACAATATGGGTACCGGGGTCAAGAGTCCCACTGGTTGGGACTTTTCGATCAGGGTTACATATCGATGAATTCTGATGCCCGATTGCCCATCAGATTTGGACTCAGTATTTATGAGAGATTTAATTAGTGATTTGATCGCTAATTAACTCAATTTGATAGAGTAATTATTTTTGGATCAAGTCCAATTGAATTGGATTCAGTTGGGTTTGACCCGATTAGGTTAAGAGTTGACCTAATCGTCAAGATGGTTTGGTCCCTGATTTGATCAGGGGTTGGGCTTAGTCAATTTCTGATTTGATTAGAATTTTATTGAGCCTAATTAAGCCTAATTAAGTTGGATTTAAATTAGTCTAATTGGACCTAACTTATTTGGTTCAATTAGGTTGGTTTAAATAATTAAACCACCTTAACCCAATCTCCATGTACCACCTCACTTCCATTGCACCCATTTGAATTCATGAGAAAAAACTTCTCATGAATTTTTTTCTCACGCCAAGCCCTCTCCACGCCCCCCTTTAATGTGCCAAATAAATGGATAAGGATGATTGGTTGGCCATTCAAATTCAAAATAAAGTTTGAATTTGAATGGGCAATCAATCTTTGCGCCTTATCTCTTTTTTTACGCCCCATTTATTACATGAGAAAAGTTTTCTCATGAAATCACTCCATACACAATTTAAGCCATACCTCATGCCTTTAGTGGATAAGGGATGAGTTGGTGTCTATTTGAATTCAAATGTGCAATTACTCATCTTTATCCTTTCTTTTGGATAAGACGTTTGACGTTGTTATAAAAGGAGGAGAAGAGTGGGGCGTGCAAGAAGAAGATTTTTGGAGAAAAATTCTGGGACATGAGGAAGTCTTGTGCATGAGAAAGAAATCTATATCCTTCCAAGAGAAAAAGAAAGAAAATAAAGAAAAGTGGGTGCAAGGTTTCTAGTGAGTTCCCTAGAGTTTTAGCCTGGGGTTCGGAAAGTGAGAAAATGAGCTACGAATGTCGTAAGCCCATAAAATCTCAGAAAGATCTTCAACATCCTCTCAAGTATGTCTGTAGATGATCTGGAGCATCTAAAAAATCGACAGATATCGATCGAAGGAGTTCGATCAGCATCGACCGTCAAAAGGGCTCTACAACGAGCTAGCACTCGTAAGGAGTCGATCAGATCGGAAGCTTCGTGTGGATGATCCGCAAAGGCCAGACACACTGTGTGGCTGTGTCGTGATGATCAGACTCTCCCGACGATGATCAGATTGTGGCGATCTACTACCCGCACAAAGGTATTGTGTTCTGAACACATTGCAGTAAAGTGTTTACTGTTTGAATTTGAAATTCAAATTTAAATGCATGCATGCTATATATCATATTTAGATCCTAGTGTAGGATAAATTTTTATTAATTAATTAGATTAATTAATAATTTTTACTGTAAAATAGTGATTTTGAAAAAGTTTTAAAATTACCATTTTACCCCTACACTAAATTTTTCACAAATGGTATTAGAGCAAGTTCTTAGATATGATATATATATTTGCATGCGTAGATTAAGTTGTAATATAAAAGTTTAAATTTGAAATTTGAAATTCAAAATTTAAAATTTGAATTTTGAAAGTTGTTCGAAATTCAAAATTCAAAAATTTGAAATTTAAAATTTAAAATTTAAAATTTAAAATTCAAAATTCAAAATTCAAAAATTTAAAATTCAAAATTTGAATTTTGAATTTTGAAATTTGTAATTCAAAATTCAAAATTCAAAAATTTGAAATTTAAAATTTGAAATTTAAAATTTGAAATTTAAAATTTGATTGAAATTTTAAATTTGAAATTCAAATTTTAAAATTCAAAATTTGAAATTCAAAATTTAAAATTCAAAATTTTGAAATTCAAAAATTTGAAATTTGAAATTTAAAATTTGTTTGAAATTTAAAATTTAAAATTTAAAATTTGAAATTTGAAATTTAAAATTTAAATTTTGAAATTGGTATATTTAGATATACTTGATCCAAGTAGCAAGTAATCGAATTGGGTTGGTTGCCATGGCCGTCCGGTCATAGGAGAAAAGCAGGGTTTAAAGGCCCTCTCCTCCCATTCGATGGGATCTCTTATGGCAGTAGGGGTGCCGCTGCAATTATATCCCATACAGATGAAGCAGCGAAAGAAATTAATTGTAAAAGTTCAATTGTGAAATTTATCATGAATGTGTTAGATTAGATCTAAAGAAATATTCATGATTTATTTTGATTGAGTTATTTTCTGTTATGTAATTAGCAATAGGATTGCTATTTATGAAATGTGCTGATCTATTTGTGAAATGAGTCAACATATTTGGTGAACAGAAACTAAAACCTTTCAAATTTAAAAATTATTTTCGAAATGCCAAACCCTGATCCATCAGCCCAAATACTTAATTAAAAGAATTAAGTATTGTCTAATAGGTCTAGAATTATAAATTAAGACCTAAGATAATTACATAAACTTGTGGGTCAATGGGTTAGATGGATTAGGTCCATAATTGGGTTAGACCTAAGATTAGCTTAAAGAAATGGACTAAATTAGAGTAATTGGTCAAATCTAATCAAAAGTTGAATTAGATTAGGTCAAGGATACTCTAGACTCAACTCCAATAGTTGTAGTTGAATGGGTCCATGTCTTTAACTAGACCAAGATGGACTTAATTCATGGCTACGCGGTGGAACTCTATTTACTAAGTTGATCAAATTAAAACTAATGAACCGATTGGTGTCTAAGATAAGTTTGGTTGTTTGACCAGTGGTTTTTAAGCGGGAGCTACTCGCAGTGATTCGATCTCTGACGAGTTAATGGCTTATCCCCACCACTGATCTCACTTACCTGGCCAACCTGGTGAATTAGGTTTTGATTAGATCACTTGGTGATTAGGGCTCACCCATGTCATTAGGTAAATCAGTTTAACTGATTTAGGTGCTCCTAATGCCAGCTTTAATTAAATCCTTTTTAATCTGACTTGGTGAAGTCAGTGGGAGGATTGAAATTGGCTGGATATTTTTTTCTTTTTGATTCTTTAATAAAATCCTCAAAAATTATTAAGTCCTAAAAATGATTAAGTTATACTGATAACTAAGTCATAGCCTTCCATTAAGTGAGTGATAATGAGTCCATTAGTTTAATAATCATTGGAGGCCCAAAGGCCTGGTGCTTATTGACTAATGGAATTATCATTCATAATATGATAATTTGGTTTGAGTCTTTCTGATGGTGATCAGGTTGGCCGACTAAAGTCGGACCTGATCATTTATTGGTCCGATTCACCAAATCAAATCATATTAATGGTTGGACCTAACCAGATCTTTTTAGTGGAGACCAAAGCCTACTGATTAGATTCTGAGGCAAAATCAATTACTAGAAGTTGTTTAGAGAAATAACTAGTTATGAACCTACCCATAGATACACATGGGTTAACCAACCAAAGTTGGGCTCATGTGTAGTCTGTGTGGATTCTAGTACCCACTAAGGAATTAAAGTAATTCCTCGAATTGGAGGTTGAGGCTACCAGTTCGTAAAAATACTGGGAGAAACTTTAGACTAAAGTCCAAGTCTTTAGTATTTATAATTTATGTACTAATAGAGGTCTGATTTTCTTTTATGCAGCTATGGCCACTACCCTGTCCCTCCGATCATTATTAGATAATGACAAGCTCATGGGACCTAATTTCGATAGCTGGTATCGAAAATTAAAAATCATCTTTGAGCATGAGCGGATCCTTTATGTAGTAACAGATCCGACACCTGAGGAGCCAGCCCCGAATGTTAGAGGGACGATTCGAGACACTTATCAGAAGTGGCTCAACGACCAAACCACCGTTCGATGCATTATGCTGGCGGCAATGAATGATAGTTCAGCCGCAGGTTCGAGAACACCCAGCCACAGGAGATGCTTCAAATGTTGAACGACTCCTTTGGGATGCCTGACGACGGTGAAAGGCACAAAACTGTTGTGCCATTTTCAATGCTCGAATGAGGGATGGAGCCTCAGTCACTGATCATGTACTGTACATGATCGAAATGATTGAGCACCTAAGTAAACTGGGCTTTCCCTTGTACGAGCAGCTCGGTAAGGATGCTATCCTTAATTCATTGCCCAAGTCCTTCCTCCCCTTTCTTACTCATTTTCGGATGACAAAGCCTGCAGTAAACTACCACAGCTTGTTTGGGTTGCTGCAAAACTTTGAGAAGGATCACCAGCTCCATAAGGAGTCGGTGAATGTTGTGGGAGGGTCTTCTTCTTGTCGTCGACCCTTTAAGAAAGGGAAGAAGAAGAAGAATAAGAAGGTGCAGCTGCATGCTGGGACGTCTGCACAGGATCAGACCAAGAAGCACAAGCCCGACCAGAGCCAGGTGGAGTGCTTCTTTGGCAAGAAGCAGGGGCACTGGAAGAGGAACTGTCCTCTATACATTGCCTCCCTGGATCCGAACAGGCCGAAGAAGAAGCAAGGTACTTATATGATAACACCTTGCAACTTTTTCATTTGTGATACTACTGCCTGGGTATTGGATACCGGAAGTCCTTATCATATTTGTAATTCGATGCAGGGTCTGCAGGTCAGTAGGAGATTTGATGAAGGCAAGAGATTCCTGAACGTTGGAGATGGAAGCAACGTTCCAGTTCTAGCATTAGGAATCATGAACCTTGTAATCAATTCTCGAAACGTAATTCTGAGTGAATGTCACTATTGTCCAAACTTTTTATTAAATATTATTTGTGTAGGCCTTTTGGCCATGAACGGTTATCAATTTTTAATAAAAAAAAAAATTTACAATATCATTTTGAGTGGTGTTACAATGTTTGTTGGACAACTTAATAATAGAATTTACTTTCTATCACAACCTGTTAATGTGGTTCAAACCTCCGGTAAACGCCCTAGAATAGATTATGTGTTAGAAGTCTATCTTTGGCACTGTAGGCTAGGTCATATCAATAAAAATAGGATAAATAGGTTGGCTCAAGAAAGAATTCTTGAAGTAGGTGATTGTGAATCACTTCCAACCTATGAGTCCTGTCTTCTTGGTAAAATGATCAAGTCACCTTTTACTGAAAAAGGTGAGCGAGCCAGTGAACTCTTGGCTCTGGTACATTCTGATGTATGTGGACCCATGAGCTCAAGTGCAAGAGGTGGATATTTCTACTTCATAACCTTCACAGATGACCTATCGAGGTATGGATATGTTTATTTAATGAAGCATAAGTCGGAGTCGTTTGAAATGTTCAAACTATTCCGAAATGAGGTAGAAAAATAAACTGGAAAGTGTATTAAAACTCTTCGATCTGATCGAGGAGGTGAATACCTTTCCAATGATTTTCTGATATATCTTGGGAAGAATGGGATTCTCTCTCAGTGGACACCTCCTGGAACACCACAGCATAATGGTGTGTCTAAAAGGGGAATCGGACCTTGTTGGACATGGTTCGATCCATAATGGGGTTTGCTGGTCTGCCAATCTTCCTCTGGGGATATGCGCTCGAATCGACTTATTACCTTCTAAATAGAGTTTCGAGTAAGTCTGTAACCAAAACGCCATATGAGATATGGATAGGACGTAAGCCAGTACTCTCGCACCTTAGGATTTGGGGGTGTCCGACTTATGTTAAACGTTTAATTACGGACAAGCTTGGATCTAGGTCTGACAAGTGTAATTTTATAGGGTACCCAAAAGAGACCAAAGGGTATTACTTCTACCTAGCTTATGAGCAAAAAGTGTTTGTCAGCCTTAAGGCAATCTTTTTGGAAAAGGAGTTCCTTGGTGAAGGGACTGTTGCCTCTAAGGTCGAACTTGATGAAGTTCGACAGGTGAAAAAATTGATACAAGTTGCTGAACCTGAATCGGATTTGATTAGATCAGATCCGGAGCCCATTGTTCAAGCACCCTTAAGACGATCTGATAGAGTACCACGTCAACCGGACAGATACTATGGTTTCTTGGTTCGGGATGACAATCCTATCGAACTTAATGAAAATGATGAGGATCCGATCACCTACATGAATGCAATGCAGAGATCCGACTCTGAGAAATGGCTGGAGGCCATGAAATCCGAAATGGAGTCCATGAAGGTCAACGATGTGGAGACATTGGTTGACCCACCCGAAGGAGTAAAACCCATAGGGTGTAAGTGGGTCTTCAAGAGGAAGAGAGGTGCAGATGGAAAGGTAGAAACCTATAAAGTCCGTCTGGTTGCCAAGGGATATCGTCAACGTTATGGTATAGACTATGACGAGATATTTTCTCCTGTGGCAATGCTCAAATCCATTCGGATTATGCTTGCGATAGCTGCCCATCTGGAATATGAAATCTGGCAGATGGATGTGAAGACAGCTTTCCTAAATGGAGAGCTGGATGAAGAGGTGTATATGATACAACCTGAAGGATTCACATCCACAGATGAGTCTATGGTGTGCAGGCTACAGAGGTCCATTTATGGACTTAAGCAGGCATCATGGAGTTGGAACATACATTTTGATAAGACGATCAAGATGTATGGCTTCGTTAAGAACGGAGAAGAGCCATGCATTTATAAGTGGGCTAATGATCCAGTAGTAGTATTTCTTGTATTGTATGTGGATGACATTCTCTTAATCGGGAATGATGTCCCTGCATTACAGGGAATAAAGATTTGGCTGTCGTCACAGTTCTCCATGAAGGATCTGGGAGAAGCTTCCTACATCCTAGGGATGAGGATCTATAGGGATAGATCTAAAAGGTTGCTTGGTTTATCTCAATCCACGTACATTGATACTATGCTGAAGAGGTTCAGCATGGAGAATTTCAAGAAAGGCTATCTTCCGATAGGCCATAGAATTTCTCTCTCAAAGAGGAATTGTCCGACAACACCTCAAGAGAGAGAGCGTATGGGTAGGATTTCATATGCTTCGACAGTGGGATCTATCATGTACGCCATGACATGTACATGACCAGATGTGGCATACTCACTAGGGGTAGTGAGTAGATACCAATCTGATCCAGGGGAGAATCACAGGAAGGTTGTTAAAACTATCCTGAAGTATTTAAGAAATACTAAAGACCAGTGGCTTGTTTATGGTGAATTGAACTTGAGACTTATCGGGTTTACAGACTCTAGTTTCCAGTCTGATCACGATGACAGCAAAAGTATGTCGGGATTTATTTTTTACCCTTAATGGTGGGCTATCTGCTGGAAAAGTTTCAAGCAGCATACAGTGGCTGATTCAGTTTGCGAGGCAGAGTATGTCGCCGCATCAGATGCTGCCAAAGAAGTGGTGTGACTGAAAAAAATTCATCACCGAGCTCGGGTAGCACCCTCCCTTGTTGGTCCAGTTCTGCTCTACTGTGACAGCTCTGGAGCCATTGCTCAGACGAAGAAACCAAAAGCACACTAGCGGACGAAGTATATTCTGCATCGCTACCATCTCATCCGAGAAATTATGGATCGAGGGTGATGTCGATCTTCAGAAGATCGACGGGAAGGAGAACCTGGCTGACCCATTCACTAAAGCCATTGCGGTGAAGGAGTTCGACAACTACAAGTTGAAGATGGGTATTAGATACTGCACCGATTGGCTTTAGGCCAAGTGGAAGATTGTTTGGGAATAGTATCCCAAAGCTAATCATCAGTCTGTTGATGGTTGTGTTCATTTTTTATATTTGTACATGAATTATAAATTAATAAAAATTATTTTGATATTTTTCATCATAAAAATATTTTAACTTCTGATGAACTCATATGTTGTGGTGAAGTCCTTAGGACTATTTAGACTCGACAAAGGAGGATTTGTCATTTAGTCCTTAAATCTATTCACGACCAAATGATATGTTTGTTACCAAGGACGACAATGTTATCAAGCATTAGGTCGTTGTGTACCATATAGGTTGGTTGTCCTCTTAAACCAATGAGTGTGGAGACACTGGTATGGCATACAGGTGAGATGTAAGGGTACATCTGCACTGAACGTGACCGACTCTGGAGCTATTTCTACTGTCAAGATTTGCTCCAATGGAATATGGGTATAAATGTCTCTCCGACCTAAGACCGCCATGATGACTTGCAAGCAACTCACTGCACTTAGGCACTGGACTACCTGAATTTCTAATTCAGTGACGGAAGGCTGCTGGGTGGTAGTCAAGTACTGACTTGTCGGTGTGTGTGTCAAGATGGGATTGACCACTCCAGTTTAGGAGCTGTGTACAGTCATTTTCAATTTAGCAAAATCTTGGCCAGGGTAGTCCTTGTGAGGAGTCACAGGACTGTTTGAGTTGAGCACGATTCGGATGATCTGATCAGGGTTGACAGTTTAACCCTGAGTCATCCTAAACACAGGGGTCAAAAGGATGAATTATACAGTAACCATATTCATGTAGGTTCTGAGTGTTGCGATTGTGACTCTTCGACCTATCCGGACGTCGGGTACCATTGCTAGATGGTCACTTCGATTAGTACAGGAATTGGTTCCTGTGCTACCGGCTTAGGTTCGAACCTGCGGGGTCACACACATTAGAGGTTCCTATCTGATCTGATGGCTGATGTAGAATCCTACATGTTTGGACTCAGTGATCGAGAATCAGGATTCTCTGATCATGAGTTCCACACATTATGGGTACCGGGGTCAAGAGTCCCACTGGTTGGGACTTTTCGATCAGGGTTACATATCGATGAATTCTGATGCCGATTGCCCATCGATTTGGACTCAGTATTTATGAGATTTAATTAGTGATTTGATCACTAATTAACTCAATTTGATTGAGTAATTATTTTTGGATCAAGTCCAATTGAATTGGATTCAGTTGGGTTTGACCCGATTAGGTTAAGAGTTGACCTAATCGTCGAGATGGTTTGGTCCCTGATTTGATCAGGGGTTGGGCTTAGTCAATTCTGATTTGATTAAGATTTTATTGAGCCTAATTAAGCCTAATTAAGTTGGTTTAAATTAGTCTAATTGGACCCTAACTTA
>NC_026002.2:59454809-59505591 GCF_000442705.2 Elaeis guineensis | reverse complement strand
CCATAGAGGTAGGCTTTAGGTCGATCCATGTATGTATATTATGTTTCTTATTTTATTTTTTTTTCTGCTACATCGTGTGATACTGGATCCTGCACAACAACTGGTATCAAAGCCAAGTTGTACCAGAGCATAAGTTACGATGATGGTGATCGAGATAGAAGATGGAGAAGACCAGCACAATCAAGGTGGAGATCAATAAGTTTGATAAAAAGGGCAATTTCTCCTTATGGTTGGCAAAAGTGAAGGATGTGCTCATCCAGCAAGGGTTGATAGATGCTCTTTTATGCGAGAAAAAGTCGACTACCATGGAGGTATAGGATTGGAGGTGGCTCCAGATGCAGATGATGAGTACGATCCATTTGTACCTAGCAGATGAAGTGATGATCCATGTGCTTAGCGAGACTTTCTTGATGATGCTGTGGATAAAGCTCGAGGAGTTGTATATGGTAAAATTTTTTACCAACACCCTCTTCCTCCAGAGGCAGTTCTACTAGCTGCGGATGACTGAGAACAGAGCATGCAGGAGCATTTTAGCCACTTTCAGAAGATCCTCACCGATCTCCTCAATATTGTTGAGAAAGTTAAGGAGAAGATCAGAATGCTGGTCTTGCCAGCATCGCTTCCCCCTTCGTATGAGTCTTTGGTGACTGCTCTTCTAGTGAGGAAGAGCACCATCAAGATGGGTGAGGTCACTGCGATGATTTTCTAGAACGAGATTCTCAAAAGGGAGAACCCAGCTTCGAGCTCAGGCAACAGCTTAGCTTTGGTGGTTTCTGAAGGAGCAGGAGGTGGCAGATAGAGCAATAAGAGATCGCGATGAGGGCGGTCCCAGTCTAAGATGAAAGACTTGAGCAAGATCTGATGTTACCGATGTGATGAGTTGGGACATCTAGCCAGAGATTGCCCTCAACTCAGAGATCGGACGAGGGTTACTATAGTGATAGCCAGTAGCGAGTCAGAGGATGATGTCCTAAAGATATCTAATGAGGTATCTAATTCTTCTCAGCAATAAATTTTAGATTCTGCATGTACCTATCATATATGTTGTAGAGAGAAGCAGTTTGACTTCCTAGAGAGCAGTGAGGGCACTGTTTGTCTGCCAGATGGATCGAGCTGTACGATCAGAAGTATTGAGATGGTTAGTTGGAGGACACATGATGGTGTAGTGAGGAGATTGAGGGAGGTCCGATACATAATCAATTTCAGACGGAATCTTATCTCACTGAGCATACTGGATTCAAGATGCTATAGGATGATAGCTAATGGAGGAATCCTGAAGGTGTTGCACGATGATAGGATTATTCTAGAGGGAGAGAAGAGGATGAGAGGATATTACTACTTGATGGAGAGCCCAGTGTAAGGTGGGGCTTCAGGAGCTAGGAGGAGCCCAGAGCGAGGTGGAGCTCCAAGTGGAGGTGGATCGAACACGAGACGAGAGACTTGGGAGGACGAAAGGTGACGCATAGAGTGAAGTTTCTATTATTGTAGGAGACTTCTCTGAGTAGATCTTTGGTCAGAGTGGACACAGCCCATGATGGAGGTGGGATCGAGTGGCCTGTTTCGACTCCCACATTTATCCATCCATAAGACAGCAGGCATGTCCTAGGGCATGGGGGTGAGATGGATCACAAGCTCTCAAAGATAGGTGGAGATCGAATATCGAGTCGAGGTGAATATTGTTCAGATTTGATGCCTTGAGATTTGATCCATATTAAGCCCATAGTGAAGTTCAGGATGACGAATGGAGTCTAATGAGCCCAAGAACTGTTGAAAAATATAGATAATTTTATGCATGTATTTCAAAATTTTTTTGAAATAAAATACAGCAGAAGATATTTAGATTAATCATATTAACCTAACATGCATATGATCTAATCATCAAATCAACTTACTCTAAGATTTATGACATAATATGTTGCATATAAAATCTGAAATAATCATATGATAAAATCTGCATGCATGGATGTAAGCAGTAGATCAAATCTATATCTATCTGAGTTCAGAACTTGATACCTGAGCATGGATTGATGATCATCACTGTTGAGAGACATGATGAAAATGATCCTTGCTGGTTGCTCATAGCCACACATATGTCCGGCATCTATGAAAGTTCACTCGAAGCCCCGATCTGATCGATCTTCTCAAAAGTGCTAGCTCGCACGAAGACCTTCTTTTTGGCTGATCTGGATCTTTTCTTCAAATCTCTAAAATCTTTTTAGAAGTTGAAGATGGACTTCTAGAGGAGATGAAGAGGTGAAATAAAGATGGAGAAGAAAATAATTTTTTTCTTATTTTTTCTCTCTTCCCAAACCCTGAGGTAGAAACCTTAGAAGACTAGATTTTGTACACACCCTAAGAGAAGAGGACCTTCCTCTATTTTTCTATGTCAAGAACTCATACCCCAAGACACTTAATGTGTAGAGCCCTCTCTCTACTCTTTTACATGTTCAAAATAAAAATAAAAATTCCTTTTTATTGGTGTGTAAGAAATAAGAGTGAAGAGTCTTAGAGATCATGGACTCTTACAAGATGTCGCCTCCTTTATTTTGTTCACACCAAAACATGCCAAAAAAAATATGGGACACCCCTTTCCATATTTTTTTATGATAAATTAGTTCTTCAACTAATTTCTCATGGCAAAAACCTCCTCAAAATGTTGCACACATAAGGAGAAAAAAATAAGTTGACGGCAAGGTTTTGTAGATAATGTCAAACATTATCTATATGGTATCCAATTCAAATCTAATTTGAACATGCCATTTAAAATCAGATCTTACCCAAATTTGGATGTGAGATAAAGAAGGAAAGAGATTTTTGGTGTGAAAAAATCTCATGCAAAACAATTTTGTGCATGGAGAAAGGTGGCGTCCAATGTAGGAGGTGCAAAGGAGAAGAGTCCATTCCAACATGGACTCTTAATTTTTTTGTTTGAATCCAAACTAAACCACATCTGATTTAGCCCAAATAGAATAGATAAAATTTAATCTAATTAGGTTCATAATTTTTAATCAAATTCTAATCAAATTAAGAGTTGATTGAATCAAAATCCTGATCAAATTAGGGACAATTCTCCTTTAGCGATTAGATCATCTCATAGCCTAATTGGGTCTAACCTAATTACATCTAATTCAATTAAATTTTATTTAATCCTCTTTGCTCAATCAAATTATGCTAATCAATAATTTAATTACTAATTAATTATCTATTAATTCATTAATACTTGGTAAATAAATTTATTATAATTTTTGCATAAGTTTAATCATCAATCAAATTGACAATTAAGTCATTGAATAATTTTCAATCGTTGATCAACCACATGATCAGTCTGAAACTTCTTTTGAGTATGATCCCATAGGTTTGAACCTAAATTAGTAGTATAAAAATAAATTTTTAAACTAATCGATGTGACCATCTAGCAATAGTGACCCGATGTTCGGATTGGTCGAATGATGGTGAAGCAACATTCAAGAACCTATTGACGTATAGTTATCATATAATTCGTCCCTTTGACCCTAATACTCAAGAAGGCTTAAGATTTAACTATCAATCCTAGATAAGTCATCCACATTATATTTTAATCTTTCAAATCCATCACATGAATTATTCCGATCCAGATTATGCTAAATTGAAATACATTGATACATTAACTCCTACTAATTCGAAGGGGTCAATCCCATCTTGACTCACACACTGACTTAACAAATACTTGACTGTACTCAAAAATCTTCTATCATTAAATTTATAACTCTGTTGGTTTGATATTAAAGTACAGTGAGTTACTTGCAAGTCACCATATTGATCTCAGGTCGGAGGGACACTTATACCCATACCCTTCGCAAGCTACTCTTGATAGTAGAGTGCTCCATAGTTGATCACGTTCAATGAGATGTACTTCTACATCTCACTTGCATGTCATACCAGTGTCTCCACACCATTTGATTACGAGGACAACCAACGCATATGGCACATAATGACCTACACTTGATATCGCCATCATTCTAGTAATAGCGTATCGTTTGGTCGTAAATCAGTTTAAGGACTACGCGATAAATCCTTCTTTATCGATTCAAGTAGTCCTAAGGACTTCATCACAATATTAGAGTTTGTTAGAAGATATAATCTTGTGATGAAAAAGATCAAATAATTTTTATTATTTATCAATTCATATATATTTATAGTTAGCACAATCGTCAAACAATTGACTTTAGGACATATTTTCCAACAACTCCCACTTAGACTAAAGCCAATCAGTATAGTATCATATACCCATCTTCGATTTATCATCTTAGAACTTCTAGATATCGAGGCTTTAGTAAATAGGTTGGTCAGCTTTTTCTTTTCATCAATCTTCTAAAGTTCGACATCACTTTAACAAATTTTTTGAATAAGATGGTAGCGATGCAAAATGCTTGGTAAGCTAATGAAACTTCGGCTCCAAGGTATGAGCTATGGCTCCGATGCTATACAATATAGTAGGACTATCATTGGAGGGTGCCACTCCTAGCTTGCCAGTAAATCTCTACAATCCATAGCTTCCTTGCAAGTATCAGATGCTGTAATGCATTTAGCCTCGCAAATTGAATTGGCTATATTTTTCTGTTTAAAATTTTTTCAACAGATTGCTCTATTATTTAGGATAAAAATGTATTTCGACATGTTCTTGCTATTATTATATCCAACTAAAAATGAAGTCAAATTCTATAAGTTTTAAGTCAGATTCTTTATAACTGAGTCACCAGTCCTTGTATTTGTAAAATACTTAAGGATAATCTTTCAGTGATTCTCATCCGGATCTTGCAGATATCCAATTCACTACCCCTAGTGAGTATATCATATTCGATCTCGTACATGATGTATATGATAGAATATATTCTACTCATAAACACTCTATGTACATAGACTGGGATAACTTAAGCAGCCTCTTAGATCTATCTCTATAGATCTTCATCCCTAGAATGAGAGGTGTCTTTTCTCAAATCTTTTATAGAGAATAATGATAACAATAAAACCATTTATTTTCTGTAATGTAAGGAATGTCATTCTTGATTAAAAAAAATTTATTCACATATAAAATAAAAAATATACTTACAGAACTATTAACCCATTTGTATTTGTAGGATTCATCTTCATTCTCAACGAAGCCATGCATTTTGATCACTTATCAAAATACATGTTCCAACTTCATAAAATTTTAGCATTACCACAGGAGAAATTGTCTCGTTATGGTCAATACCATAATGTTGACTATATCCTTAGGCAACTAGATGGGCTTTGTAGGTCTCCACCTTCTCATCTGCACCACTCTGATCCTGTTGAAGGTCCACTTACATCCTATAGATTTGAGTGGATAAATGAGTGTCCATACACTATTGACCTTCATAGATTTTATTTCAGACTTTATGGCTCCAAGCCACTAATCAGAGTCGGACCTCTATATGATATCTATATAGATGATCAGATCTTTATTATTCTCATCGAGTTCAACAGGATTACATCCCAAAACGAGAAACCAAAGTATCTATTTGACAGACGTGATACTCTACTAGATCTCCTTAATAGTGCTTTTACAATGGGTTTCTAGTTTGATCTAATTATATTTATTTTTATGGGTTCACTAGATTGTGTTGATTCTTTTACCTGTCGAACTTCATAAGTTTCATATTAAAGACATCAGTTCTTTCACCAAGGTACTCCTTGTTTAAAAAGAATGCCAAACAACTCTTTTTCTTTAGCAAGGTAGAAGTAATATCCCTTAGATTCTTTGAGATTATCCTATAAAATAATATATATAGGATCGAGATCTTAGCTAATCAGTCTATAAATGCTTGTCATAAAATAAATATTATCAAATTCTAAGGTAAGAAAGTATCAGCTTATGCCTAGTCCATATCTCATATGGAGTCTTTGCTTCTGATTAATTCAAAATCTAGTTCAGAACATAACAAGTAGTCTTAAGAGCATGATCTTAAAAGGAGACTGACAGACTTATAAATCTCATTATGGATCGAACTATGTCTAACAAAGTCAATTCCAATAAGAGAGAATCCTATTCTCTTCTAGATATGTTAAAAATTAATCGAAAAGGCATTCTTCTCCTTGGTTTGACCGAAGAGTTTCAATATTCTTCTCAGTTTGTTTCTCTATCTTATTAAAAAATTATTTAAATATTTTAAATAATTTAAATTTATAGCAAATATGTTCGCAGATCTAATACATCAGTATGTATTAGACTCAAAACATCATTAACTTGTTCACCTTTTTAAGCAAAAGGTGACTTGGTCATCTTACCAAAAAAATAGGATTGATAAGTTAACAATGATTCACAATCATTGACTTCGAAAATTATCTCCTGTTGATCCTATTCTTATTTATATAATCGAGCCTATAATGCCAAAGGTAGATATCTATGACATTATCTACTCTTAAGGATTTGTTTGGTGTGTATAATACACTAACAGACCGTATAAAAGTCATTTCTCAGTTGTCCACATGATTTTGACATCATTCATAATGATATCACAAAAATCATTAGACAATAGTGATAATCACTAAAATGATATTATTAGAATTAAAAATAGGCTTGATGATTCTTAAAGTCATGATTGAAACATAACTTCTAACTCCAATATTTAGGAATCTCTTGCTGTTTTCAATCTTTCTACTAATCTAAAGTCATCACAATAATTTGCATAGACTTCTGATATCCAATACTCAGGTAGTAATATCACAGATAGAGAAATCATAAGATATTATTATATAAGTACCTTATCCAGTAATCTTTTGTTGATTTCTTTTTCTTAGCCTATTCGGATCAAGGAACTCAGTCAGACTAGGTTAATCTTAGATTCTTTTATCGATTTGGGCTCCTCAGCCCAAGAATAACTCTTTTGCATCTTCTTTTTCTTTTCTTTCTCAAAAGATTGTTGTCCCACTAAAGACACATCTTCATAGGTGCAAAAGAACTTCTTTCAATATTTGAAAGATTTTCTCTTATTGAGGATCATCGAATTTACAACTAAATTCGTATTCTTCGCTGCTCTAAAAAATATCACATGGTGATACGATCATTTGGCCACTTCTGATAAGTGCTTTTGATCACATCATGTGTATTGAATGTAGAAACATTAGGTGCTGGATCCATAATCATATATAAGATTCATTCATGCTCTAGAACTATTTACAACTTTCGATACCATCTATCAAAGTTGGGTCCTATAAATTAGTCATTGTCAAATAGTGAACGAAGCAACAAACATCTAACCATAATTGAAAGAAAAATACAAGACCTCTATGTTTATGAATTGATTAAGCCTAAAGACTTGGACTTTAGTCTAAAAGTTCTCTCACTATTTTAGTCAAATTGGTAGCCTCTACCATCAATCTGAAGAATTACTCTAATTCCTTAGCAGGTACTAGAATCCACATAGACTATATATAGGTTCGAGGATGGCTCGATTAATCCATATACACCTATGGATAGATTTTTAATCAATTATTTCAGTAAATAATTTTTAGTAATTAATTTTAATTCAGATTTTATTTCAGTAGGTGATGGGCCTCCACTGAAAGTCTTGGTTAGGTCTAACCATTAACATGAACGTTCTTAGAAATCTAACTATCGAATGATCAGACCTAACTTTGGTCGGCTAACCTGAGCACTTGTTAGAGAGACTCGACTGAGTCATCATATTATGAATGATAATTTCAATAGTAGATGAGTACCAGACCTTTGGGTCTCCAATGATCATCATACTAATGGACCCATTATCACTCAACTTAATGAGAGGCTATGATCTACTTATCTCCATAACTAACTCATTTTTATGAACCTAATAATTTAGAGGATTTAATTTATGAATCGAAAAAAAAGAAGAGATCAACCAGTAAACCATAATCCTCCCACTGACTTCATCAAGTCAGTGAATTGGATTAGGGTCATGCTAGTTGAAATGACATCTAGATCAGTCATACTAATCAACCTTAATAACATGGGTCAACTCGAATCACTTAGCGGTCTAATCAAAATATAATCCATCAAATTGGTCAGATAAGTAAGATCGATGAGAGAGTCTGCTAAGCTTGCCATAGACACATCGAAATGGCTAGATAAGTTGTTCTCAATTAAAAACGACCGATCGAAATACCAAACTTACTTTAGACACTAATTGATTAATTAGTTTTGATTTGACCAACCTAATGATTCAAGTTCAACCACTGAGTCACATTCAAGATTCATTTGGTCTAATCAAGGACATGAACTTGACCATCTATAACTATTGTATTGGTTCTACAAAAATCTTGATTTAATCTAATTTAATATTTGTTAGATTTAATCAATTTCTCTACATAATCTATTAACTCTTTGATTCTAACTTTAGGTCTAACCCAATTAAGAGGATCTGATTTGAGCTAACTCACGCCCCCATATTTTATGCAATGTCATTAGATCTTAAATTATAATTTTAGATCTAATCGATTCTATACTTAATTCTTAATTAAGTTTTAACATCAACATGGGTTTAAGTTTAGATTTGAAATAATTTTAATTTTTTATTTTATAAATAATTTACAATAAATGTTATGCAAAGATTTTTTATTCTGAAATTGAGTCGACTCAATCAATATTGAGCTGGCTACATAAGGAGACTGGGTCAACTCAGTTCAAAATTGAGTCAGCTCAGTAATTGTGTGAGCATAATTCAAAGAGTTTTGGATCTAAAAATCTTGCATAATCCTAAAATAAAATCAATAATAAACACCCTTTTAGATCATATCTAAACCTTTTATGATTTGAAATTTTATTTTCTCATGATTAAAATAATTTTAATCATATAGATTAGATATTTTATTTTTCATACAACTTTGTATCACATACAACATATCTAAGATTTCAAGATCTAGAATTTTGCAAAAAAATAAGTTCTTTCTTTCACATTCTTCTTCATGGGATCTAATCACATGGCACTCCTACACGCCATAAGAGCATCCCATCGAATGAAAAGAGAGGACCTTTAAACCCTTTTTATTCCTATGACCAGATGGTCTGGTGATCAACCCAATCCTAGTACTTGCTAATCAGATCATCTAATCTAATCGTATATCACATATACTTGAATTTAGATCTAATCTAAATTATATCAGATCTGATCATAATTATAGATCACATCTAAATCAGATCATAAACATCACATGCAACACATAAAATTAGATTTTATCAAAGATCAGCAAAAACTAGGACAACCTATTTACTGTAAGTGGTAAACCCTACAGTAGAACAACTTTATATCAGTTTGTGTGATCAGCTATTAATTAAATTTAGATTAAAAAATTATATATTAGATCTAAATAAAATTAAATTTTAGATTTAATATGCATATATAATATATCATAATGAACCTAAGCTCTAATACCACTGTTAAAAAATATAGGCGATTTCATGCATGTATTTTAAAATTTTTTTGAAATAAAACACAATGAAAGATATTTAGATTAATCATATTAACCTAACATGCATATAATTTAATTATCAAATCAATCTACTCTAGGATTTATGACATGATATGTTACATATAAAATCTAAAATAATAACATGATAAAATTTACATGGATGGATGTAAGTAGTAGATCAAATCTACATCTATCTGAGTTCAAAACTTGATATCTGAGCATTGGTCGATGATCGTCACTGCTGAGAGATATAGTGAAGATAATTTTTATGGGTTGCTCATAGCCACACACATATCCAGCCTCTATGAAAGTCCACTCGAAGTTTCGATCTGATCGATCTCTTCGGGAGTACTAGCTCACGCGAAGACCTTCTCCTTGGCTGATCTGGATCCTTTCTTCAAATCTCTAAAATCTTTTTAGAGATTGAAGATGGACTTCTAAAGGAGATGAAGAGGTGGAAGAAAGATAGAGAAGAAAATAATTTTTTTTTTATTTTTTCTCTCTTCTCAAACTCTGAGATAGAAACCTTAAAAGACTAGATTTTGCACACACCCCAAGAGAAGAGGACCTTCCTCTATTTTTCTATGCCAAGAACTCATTCCCCAAGACCCTTAACATGTAGAGCCCTCTCTCTACTCTCTTACAAATTCAAAATAAAAATAAAATACTCTTTTTATTGGTGTGTAAGAAATAAGGGTGAAGAGTCCTAGAGATCATGGACTCTTACAAGATGTCGCCTCCTCTATTCTATTCATACCAAAATATGCCCAAAAATATATGGGACACTCTTTTTTATATTTTTTTATGGTAAATCAGTTCTCTAACTAATTTTTTATAGAAAAATCTCCTCAAAATGTCATACACATAAGGAGAAAAAAATAAGTTGGCGGCAAGATTTTGTAGATAATGTCAAACATTATCTATATGGTATCCAATTCAAATCTAATTTGAATATACCATTTAAAACTAGATCTTACCTAAATTTATATGTAAGATAGAGAAGGGAAAGAGCTCTTTGGTGTAAAAAAATCTCACTTAAAATAATTTTGTGCATGGAGAAAGGTGGCATCCAATGTAGGAGGCGCAAAAGAGAAGAGTCCATTCCAATATGGACTCTTAATTTTCTTATTTGAATCCAAACCAAATCACATCTGGTTTATCCCAAATAAAATAGATAAAACTTAATCTAATTAGATTTATAATTTTTTAATCAAATATCAATCAAATTAAAAATTGATTGAATCAAAGACCTGATCAAATCAGAAATAATTCTTTCTTAGCGATTAGATCATTTCATAACCTAATCGGGTCTAACCTAACTGAATCTAATTTAATTAGATTTTATTTAATTTTTTTTATTCAATCTAATTGAGCTAATCAGTAATCTAACTGCTAATTAATTTTTTATTAATTCACTAACACTTGATAAATAAATTTATTATAATTTTTGCATAAGTTTAATCATCAATCGAATTGATGATTAAGCCCTTGAATGATTTTCAATCATCGATTAATCATATGATCAGTCGAAACTTCTTTTGAGTGTGACTCCATAGGTTTGAACCTAAGTCAGTAACATAAGAATAAATTTTTAAATCAATCGATGTAACCATCTAGCAATAGTGACCTGACATTCGGATAGGTCGAATGATGACAAAGCAACATTCAAGAACCTATTGGCATATGATTTTCGTATAATTCATCTCTTTGATCCTATTGCTCAAGGAGACTTAGGATTTCACTGTCAATCAAAGATAAGTCATCCATATTGTATTTCAATCTTTCAAATCCATCACATGGATTATCCGAATCTAGATTTTGCTAAATTAAAATATATTGATACATTAACTCCTACTAATTCAGAGGAGTCAATCTCATCTTGACTCATGCATTGACTTAACAAGTGCTTGACTGCACTCAAAAATCTTCCATCATTGAATTTAAGACTCAGTTAGTCCGATATCAAAGTACAGTGGTTGCTTATAAATCACCATGATGATCTCAGGTCGGAGAGACACTTATACTCATATCCTTCGCGAGCTACTCTTGACAGTAGAATGCTCCGTAGTTGGTCACGTTCAACGAGATGTACTCCTATATCTTACTTGCATGCCATACCAGTGTCTCCACACCATTTGATTATGAGGACGATCAATGCATATAGCACACAATGACCTACACTTGATATTGCTATCATCCTAGTAATAGCATATCATTTGGTCATGAACTAGTTTAAGGAGTACGTGATAAATCCTTCTTTATCGATCAAAGTAGTCCTAAAGACTTCATTACAACATGGGAGCTTGTTAGAAGATATAACTTTGTGATGAAAAAATCAAATAACTTTTATTATTTATCAATTTATATACATTTATAATTAGCACAATCGTCAAATGATTAACTTTAAGATATATTTTTTAATAAAAATAGTCCAACAGAGTCTTGATGGTGAAGATACGCGTGAAAGAAGATCGAAGCAAAGTAGCACGGTGCATGAGGCAGTGGTGGGCCAACCCAGCCACGCGGGCGCCTAGGCCCAGCACCTGTCATGGTCCACCATAGACCGTGGGGTGCTGGGCCGTCCATGGAAGCTGCATGGACTGAACATGTGGTCCACGCATGGTCCAGGAGAGTTTTTGTGTGATCCGATGGTCTAGATCGCATGCGATCATGATCGAATGGCTAAAACTCAATCTGGGCATGATCAGAGGCTATTTTATGTGATCGGATGGCTCTGGTGCAAGCCAGTCATGATCGGATGGCCACAAATATTTTTAGGGTTGATTGGGACTTTGTATTCCTACTATAACAATATTTTTGAGATTCTAGAGCCTATATAGCTTCGATTGATGAGTCGTTTGTTGTGTTGGAGAGCTGATGATATTTTAGAAGTGTAGAAAGATTTCAAAAGAGATTTTAAAGAGTTTTTATAAGAATTTTAAGATTTTTTGTTGAGAGACTCTTGTACAAAGGTTGAGTGGTGAGTTCCTCTTGTATTGATTTTATTTTATTCTCTCATAGTGAAGCTTACATGCCCCATGGAGGTAGGCTTGAGGTCGATTCATGTATTTGTATTGTGTTTCTTATTTTGCTTCTTCTTTCTTTCTACTATATCGTGTGGTATCGGATCTTGCATAATATTATGAGAGCTTAATAGGATCATTCTGGATCAATGATCCTTATCGAGTTAGAGTGGCACTGTTTCAACCCACTGAATAGAGTTTAGTGATACCTATGATAGAGATTATGGTATATCTCATTATTAGATAGAATTAAACTTATGAGGTTATATATTAAAGAAAAAAGATCTTGATTAATTATAATTGGGCTTATGAAGTACTAATTTATATAGATTTAGAGAAATCCTATTGAGTTCATGTTAATCTTGCTAGCACCTGGGTGAATCCAATTTTTTTTATGGTTGGTTTGCTTATATGACAAGTTTTAACCAATTTCTACACTTGATTTGAATCTAATTGAATTTGATTCAATAAGATCCAATGATTGGATGTTTAATTTATGGTTTGAATTAAATCACAAAAGAGTTTCTTGATTTTATTCATTAAGAATCCTTGAATAGAATTTATGAAACCATGTGGGCTGATTTGAGATCTTGTATTGGCTCCCATATGA
The DNA here is from genome assembly GCF_000442705.2 of Elaeis guineensis. NCBI lineage: Eukaryota > Viridiplantae > Streptophyta > Magnoliopsida > Arecales > Arecaceae > Elaeis > Elaeis guineensis. The sequence continues at coordinate 59,492,511 of NC_026002.2, read as the reverse complement.
TGGGATGCCTAGCACTGGGTGAGGGCATGGGTGAATAATGGATGGCACCCCATTTAATTGGTTTGAGTATATTAAAGCTAAGACATCTAGTATGATTAGGAAGAGGGATCCTAATTTGATTAGGACACCCTTATGTTGTCTATTTAAAGGATCCTAGCTTTACACCTCTCATCATCTCATGATCTCCATCCTTGCCACCTCCTATCACTATGCTCACACCCCCTCTCCTCTCTCTCTCTAGCCCATGCCCTCTCTCTAGGCATCCCTCTTGGAGCTAGAGAGAAGTGGGTAGCATCCTTCTACTTGGTGTCAATTGGTTGGCGCCAAATTCTAGGTAGTTTTATCCTCTTCCTCTCAAGTTTGTTGAGAGTTAGTTACAACCATTTTTTAGTTGTTGTTCTTCTTGATTGGTTGAGAGATCAAGAAAAGTTCTTGAATTCTTGAAGAATCAAGAAAAAAGGATCAAAAAGGATTTAAGGGTTGATCCCTATTCAAGCTTGGTTCAAGCCTATTCAGGCCTTCAGTTCAAGCAAGCAGGAGTCAAGAAGATCTATCCAAGTCGGCCCTATGGATATCCAGATCTATCCAGATTGGCCCTATGAATATCCATAGAGGCAGGATGCTTGTACTACTGATTCAGAATCTATTCAGCCCCAGATCCAGGGATTGAATTGGATTCAACCTTAGTTATAGACTTGAAGCAAAGGAAAAGTAATTCAGATATGTGAATTGATCACAGACTTTCATTCATTCATTCTAAAATAAGTTTATGTTAATTTTAGTATATGAACTATATTCATAGGTACTTTTATATAATGAATGTATGTTTAGATTAAAAATATTTTAATCTGATTTTTTCACTATATTTTAGATTTAGAAAAATTTTAAAATCTACATGTACTAACATGTGTAGAAAATCCAATAGTGACACCTAGCACTATATAGTGGTAATCCAGTAGAACCAAAATAAAACCTCAAGGTATAGTTTACATATGATTTAGTCCCTCTATCGTGAGTCTAATTAGATGGCAGGTTATGGATAAATCGTCAAACATCATCATCAGTCATATGATGATTCGATTAGCTCAAATTCAATTGTGATCCTCATGAATTTTTTTTTCTATTAATCATATTGCCGTAGTTATAGACTCTCGGACTTAGCCTCTCAAATCTCATAGGACTACTCCTCTCTATTAAGATCGATAGATTCCATCTAGATATGTATCCTATTTCTATAGTGGACCAACTATCATCAATATCTACTACAAAGTCTCAATGAGGCCATGATTATATGTCAGTCAAACTCCAGCTGCCTCACTGCGAGCAATCATACCATCATAGATCAAAAGATCATTTACACAACTACAGCATCAAGATGATCACTAACGATCGAGTAAAAATTCAAGTGATCTCTTGTATGATCATGCTTAGTACTAGTTATTCTCTAACAACTATCCATAATCATTACTCAGTATCTCTATACTGTAGATCAGAGACGACCACCCTTGTGCACGTCCCACCTTTCTCAATGCAAATTTTAGATTTGCATGAGAAACTCCATGCCAAAAGAAAGTTTTTCCCATTTTGGATAATGGCCAAGTATTTGGATCATTTGGTTAGTTATTTGAATTCAAATTTGATTTGAATTCAAATATAGATGGGTCTCTTTTCATCCAAACTCCTCACCAATGCCATCAATAAAAATCCTCCTCTTTTGTGTGACAGAAGAGAGGAATTGGATTGTTAGTTAGGATTTCTTTTGGGCATGAGGTCTGGGGTTGGGCAGCCATCTATTGGCGAGTGAGCATAGAGAAGTTTCTGTTAGATTTGTGCTCTAGAAGTCAATTGTTGGCTGATACATTATGTAATTATAGGATTTAAACTTGTACTTATAATTTTTTATTATCAATAAGAGATTTTTTCATTCTAATCATGTTTATGTATCTATGATTTATTCTAAAAATTAATAAAGATAATTTTTATATATTCTTAAAGTGTTAAGCATTTGAGATATATATTAATTAGTGGTTAATTTCTAAATACTCTCGATCAAAGAATCATCATGGAGGACAGTGATCAATTCATTCGAGATCGATGCACAGTTCACCTCTTTTGTGGGCAGATGAGTCTTGAATCTGTAGTGTAGGGATATTAGGATAAGGGTGCGAGTGGTTGTTAGAAAATAACTTGCACTGAGCGTGACCAACATGGGAACCACATGGATGTCTACTCATTTGTCAGTGATCTTCTCAATGCTGCAGTGGTGTGAGTAGTCTTTTGACCTACGATGTCATTGGCTATTTACAGCGAGGCTACTGAGTTTGACTGTACGTTCTCTTGGTCCCTAGCCATTCAGATCCTTGTTGTATATGTTGGCTTTCGTAGGTTCAGATTCACTATTTGGAGTAGGATACATTTAGAAGAAATCTATCGATCTTGATAGAAAAGGAGAAGTTCTATGCAATTCACGAGACTGAGTTCAGAAAGTCTTTGATCAAAGCAAGTCTGAATACTGAAAAAAAATTTTTACAGGATTCACAAATGAACTCGAGTCGAGCCAATCTTGCATGTGATTGATAATGGAGTCTGACGAGTTCTCCATAATCTCTATCAAATCAGGATTCACGATAGAAGGATTGAATCCTACGATAACTGCACCTAGGAATTTATATTTTTATTATACTGGATTGCCACTACATACTGCTAGGTATCACTGGTAGATTTGAGACTCATCAGGTATTATCTTGATAATCGATGACCTTCGAAGGGTAGAATTGAAAATATTTCAATCCATCAAAAAAAATTTCGATGATATTATGATGGAGATCATAATATATCTCTCTACCAGATAGAATAAAACCTATGGGGTCACACATTAAGAAATTTAATCTTAAATTTATTAATTAGACTTATAAAATTCTAATTAGATTAGAATTTATTAAAATTTTATTGAGTTTAATAGAACCATGCTAGCACATGGTTAACCCTAATTTTTCTCGAGACTTCGATTAGATCAAAGTTCATAGCCTTGAACCTAATCTAAATCTATTTAAATTTAATTGGGCTCTTAATTGTAAGCCCAAGAGGATTGGATTATGTCAATGAGTTGGTATAAATTATCCTAACATTATCTCTACATTATCTCCTAATTATCTCTAAGTAGTGTGTGGAATAAATGGGAAGAATGGGTGGTGCCTTCCTTCATTTTTGGCAGGACCAGGGGCACCAATCTCTAAGATTTTGCAAGAGGAGCCTACCTCCTCTTATGGCATGGTGTGGAGGAGAGAGAGAGAGGGGCCACACCCCTTCTCTTGATCAAAACTCTAATGTGGGGAGTCAAGAGTTGGCACCCCAACTACCTGCCCTATGTGAGATGGGGTGCCCTTTGTACTTACCTAAAGGGACTGATAATATGCCAATTCTATCTAATTTTATTGAAAAAAAATTAAATTAAAAAGGTAGAGTATTCTTATTAGATAAGGATGTGCCTTTTTAAGATAATTGGTTTTCTCTTTTGAGTCAAAGTAAAACTTATATAAAGCGAAGGTCTCTAGAGTTTTTAAGAAGAAAAATTTTGTGAAACAAAAAGTCTCTCTCTCCCTTCTCCATGCCTCCCCTCCTTGCTCTTTTTCTTCACACGCCCAAAGGGTTAGGCATCCTATCTTTCACATGCCAACAGTAGAGGTGCTATCCATCTTCAGTGAAGAAAGTAGAGAGAAGGCTGCAGATCAAAGAGTTGATCTCGCAGTCTAGATCAAAGTGTTGATCTGAGTTCTAGGGCTAAAATTTTATTTGAAAAAAAAATCTACTATAAGAAGATCAATTCAAGATTGATCCTGATGGATACCTATAGAGATCGAATATGTGTGTGGCTCAAGCATCTACGAATCCACAATTATCGTTAGTGGTGAATATCTACCTGCACTAAGGTATTGAGATTCGATCTCATACTTATTTTAAATTTTAGATTATATGTATATTTTTTTCTTGAGCTTGGGTAGGATTAAATATCATCTTATGCATGTGGGGTTAAAGGGTTTAACCCGATTATTTTTTCACTGCAATCTAAATATTTTAAAATCTATACATGCTACCTATCCAATTTTTTAATAGTGATATCAGAGTCACTGATTTTTTAAAAGATATAAGATCTGATTTTTAGATTAGATCTAAAAATTTTAATGATTTAAAATTGATTTTGTGCTGATATAAGGTTGTCTTGGTGTAGGATTTATCTCCTATATTATAAAAGTTATCCTAGCATAAGATTGATCAATTTTAAAAACTATTTTTAAAGTAATTAAATTAATTTTTTAGATCTAAAAATTAGCATATGTGATATATTTAATTTTAAATTTAGATCTAAAATTAGAATGATTAAAAGTTTACATCAAACTGATATAAGGTTGTCCTGATATAGGATTTACCTCCTAAATTGTAAAGATTGTCCTAGTTTGATGTGAATCAATTTTTAAAAAAATATTTTTAAAATATTTTAATCATTATTTTAGATCTAATTTTATATATATTTGATATGTATAATTTTAATTTTAGATCAAAAATTATGATGTATATGTGATGCATGTTTAATTTAGATCTGAAACTACATATATGTGATATATGACATTAAGTTTAGATCTGAAATAGTTTCAAGATCATAAGTCACTAATGTATGTAATAAAATATAATCTAAAAATTATTTTTAGATCTGAAACTATGTTGTTGCATATGGGTATGGGTTGAACAAATTAGGTCTAATGATCAAACTACAATTAAGGTTTAATTAATTAGATCAGGCTAGAATCTATTTTTGATTTTGAACACTTGATTGAACCTAATCGATGGATGATTAGGATTAGATCAAAGGGGCTCAAAGTTGAGTTTAGTTGTAGTTGATCATATCGATTCACATTTTGATGTGAGTTGATTGACTCAAGATCAAATTTGGCTCAGTGATTCGGATCCATTTCAATAGATTAACCTGATCGATTCTAATCGATCAATTTGGTATATAAGGCAAGTATTTAGATTATAGTTATTTAATTAATTTTGTTGTCTGACCTGATCAATTTTGATTGGTGTCTAAGAAAAACAACGGAGGGACCCCCGCACATCTTAACTTACTTGACGATCTTGGAAGTTTTAGTTTCGTATTAGGTTACTTGTTGACTCGAGTTCACCCATGCCGACTAAGTTGGTTAGATATATTGATGTACTAATCTAAATTTAATCAGTCAGATGTCAAATCTATTGATTTAGAATAGACCTAAACCTAAATCTTCTCACTAAATATTAAGTCTAGAGGTCTTCCATCATTGTAGAGATGCGGATGCCTTCCTGACGTTGATCGTTCTCGACTGGTTATAGTAGTTCGGTTGCATCGAAAAGATACAACCACTCTATTGATATTTGATATCCCAGGATAGAGATAAGGTTGGGCCCAACAACTATTAGGTGAGGATCCCAATGATGGCTTTGCACTCACTGGTGAACGATGGGTCTGACTTAACTAAAAAATATGTCAATAACTATTAGGTGAGGCCATAGGACTTAGAGACCAAGCCTACTGCATCTTGCTTAATAAAGTAATAAACAAAGTATTGTCCACTCATTGGTCTGTACTCATCAATAACTGTTAGGTGAGGTGTGTATAGGTTAATGGGACCGTAGTATCCATTTGAAACTGATCGTGTATAGATTTCTATTTTTTCGCTCGAAAAGTGTGGGAGATTCAAGAAAATAGCAGGAGCCTTTGTTTATTTCTAAAGTTCCTAGAACAAACAATCTTATAACTACAAATATCTAACTAGAAACTCTCTCTCTGTAGATAACCATATCGAGCACCAACTCCTTAGCCCGTATCCTCGATATGAATAGATTGACCGGTACCAACTATAAAGACTGGCTTCAAAATCTGAGAATCGTTCTTAGCTCCAAAAAACTCACCCATATCCTGGATCAGGATGCACCTGTGTTACCTACTCATCCATCCTCTGATCAACGAGCCGCACTTAAGAAGTGGATGGACGAAGATAATAAGGCAGTGTTACATATTAGTGTCCATGTCCAATGATCTTCAGTGATAACATGAAGACATGAGAACTGCTAGAGAGATACAGACTCATCTGCAAGAGTTGTATGGTGAGCAGATTCGCACAGCTCACTTTGAGGTCTCCTGTAGATTTTTCATAGCAAAGATGCGTGATGGACAGTCTGTCAATGATCATTATTTGACAATGATCCAAGACATTGAGGAGCTTCAAAAGCTCGGGATGCATATGGACAAGGAATTACAGGTAGATTTAATCTCTCTAGTCTCTTCCTAAATCATATGGGCAGTTCATTATGAACTACCATATGAATAAAATCGATAGCACTTTGCTCGATTTATTGAATATGCTGATAACGGTAGAGGACATCTTGAAGAGTTTAAGGGGCATAATTCTAGCTGTGGAGCGGGCTTCCACCAAAAGAAATTTTTTTTTAAGAAAAAGAAAAAGCTTGCGAAGAAGCAAAAGAATGAGGTCAAGCCCAAGAAGCAAGTTTCAAAGAAGGCTGACGATAAGGAAAAGTGTTTCCATTACAAATCAAAGGCCATTGGAGGAGGAACTGTCCGACCTACCTGACGACTGTCAAGAGCAGAAAGAAGGATGGGCCTTCTGAAGGTATGTCTGAATTACTCGTTATTGAAACTAATCTAACAGTTTTCTTTTCTTCTAGTTGGGTTCTAGATTCTAGATCAAGTGCTCATTTGTGCACTTCTATACAGAGTCTTGAAGAAGTTAGGGGGCTGAGAGAAGGCAAGATTACTTTTTGGGTCAGCAATGGAGCAAGGATTGTTGCTGTGATCGTCAAAATCTATCCTCTACGACTACTGTTAGGACTTAGTTTAATTTTTGTTGGTGCAGAATTCTACCGAGGCTGGAGAAGCTAGAGCTGGGATGACCGCCGCCACCATCGGGACCTGCAAGGGAAGTCTAAACTGGAGATGGGGGTGCTCCGGCAAGATCCTTCGATGCTTAAGTCAGTACTCTGCTTCAACAGAAATGGAGTGCTCAAGCAAAAATTTTAGCAGAGTTTCGAGATAGAGTTTAGAGCTTAGAGAAGAACGTATTTGGGGGTCCCTTTTTATAGACGGAGAGCGTAACTGATTGACAGCGACGTCTGTAACCGCCTGGTAGTGGGTCGTTCAGAGCCACACGGAGTTTGTTACGGAGAGTAGTGGCATCAGGGGCCGTTCAGGACCACGTGGAGTTTGTTACGAAGAGTGGAGTGGTGTCAGTTGTTGTGACTTGCCAGAGAGTGGTGGAGCCATGTGGAATTCATTGCAGTGAGTGGAGTAGAGTAGTGGCCATTGTTGTGACTTGCCAGAGAGTTCGGATCTGTCGGCTGAAGCTCGACTGGAATGTCTGATGGAGCGAAATGGCTCTCTATCTCGTCGATCTGGGATAACCTCAGAAACATTTGAGGTTGTGGCAGGTCTACTGTTGTTGGGTGCCCAGAGCACTAATGCTACAGGCGGGAACCATCTACTGTAGAAGTTCGGATGGAGACTTTCTGTTGGGAAAGTTTGATTTCATGAAGAATCTGATGGAAGATCGACTGGAGGTGGACTTCGGATGGCGTTGGAGAGGTCCGTCCACTGGAGGAGTCAGGGGATCTTGTGGAAGTCTGGAGGCGTTGTTGAAGTTCGACTGACGCTATTGAAGGTTGATGGCTGGGGAGGTTCGGCAGACACTGGAGGCGATTGACTGTTGTAAAATCCAACTGCTGGAGCCCATCTGTTGTAGAAGCTCATCCAGAATCCATCCACTATGAAAGTTCAGACGAAGCTCGGTTCTTGCAGAAAGCTAAAAGGAGGCCACTTATTGTAGAAGCTCGATCGAAGATCGATTATCGTGGAAGCTCGGAGTAGTGACCTGACCGGTGGAGCCTATCCTGTTGTAGAAGCTCATCTGGGATCCGGAGTAGATATCCGAAGTAGACCACCTACAGTAGGAGTTCGGAGTAGACTACTTGCTGTAGAAGTTCGACTCTCACAGGAGCTCGGGTGGAATCCAGAAGGCGGTCGACCGTCGTAGAAACTTGGATAGAGTCTGGTCACTATAGAAATTGCATCGTCGGAGAAGCTTGGATATTGACGAAGTTCAGAAGAAGTTCGGAATAGGGTCGTCCGCGGCAGGAAGGAGTCTGGGAGGGATTCGGAGAATAGTTGATCACTGTAGAAGGTCGGCTGATAGTGAAGCCTAGAGAGTCTTTGGAGCGGATCGGTGGATGAATGGAGAAGCTCATTGTCGGAGAAGTTCGGATGGTATTATGGAAGCTCGGATGGTCGAGGGGGTTCAGAAAGACGCACACAAGGTTGGAAGCCGGAAAAGTCCTGGAAGGGTCGGTCTTTTACAAACTTTGGCTGGGGTATTTTATACCCAACACCAATCTCCCTACTTCCAAGTTCGGGTTTCGAATGAAGGAAGTACAGAGAAATTCTCAAATCGAAGTTGCCCCCCTCAATTTCCGCACTCGATGGTTTCCGGATATTTTGGCATTTGGTGCACTGGTGTCGGAGTCTTTTCAAATCAAAGCAATCCGAAAAGATGTTTTCGGACTTCCCGCTGGGGTGTGGCTCTAGGTACAGTGCAATAATGATTTTGTCAGCTATCAGCTATTTTCAGCCACCTGCTATGGTGAGTGGGACACGCAACGAGTGCAAGTCGGCCAGAGAGATCCGCAATCATTACTACGTCGGGCCCTATTGCCTATTTAAACACGTCCTCCTCCTTCAGGGGTTTCACTTTGCCTGAGAGAATCCCTTGGTCCCCCTCCTCTTCCCAAGAGCTCCAACTTCCTCTAGCCTCCTTCTCGGCCTTAGGCGTCCTCCAGGTCGACTTCCATCATCCTTGCCATCTTCCTGCACTCCTTGGGCCAACCTAGGTTAGTTCTGAAATTTCTTATCATTTTTCTGTTCTTTCTTCTTCGTATTCCATTCGTTTAGCTTCCTCGAGAGCTTGCTTGCTATTTTTCTCGATTTTTTTTCGAGATTTTTGTGGCTTCTATTTGATCCAAAATGTCTTCCGATATCTCCTCTTCTAGCGGTTCTAGGAGTTCGTCAGCCCCAGTTTCTCAAAGTCCTTGTACCATAGACGAACCCATAGTTAGCATCGAACCTCGTCTGGTCTTTGCGCCGGACACCATCCCCAGCTCTTTGACTCCGGATGAACTCTCACTGATAAGGATTCAGTATGGAGTTCCTCCGGAGTATGAGCTGGAGCTTCCCGGGCCAACTGATCGGGCTAGCGCCCCTCCTCCCGACCGCTTCTGTCTGTACCAGGAGGCCTTCTGTACCGAACTTCGGCTTCCACTGCCATCTTTTGTCGTCGCTCTCTTTCATTTTCTGAATATTTCTCTAGTCTCAGTAGCGCCGAACTCCTTTAGATTTTTGATAGGATTTTTTTTCTTTGTAGTTTAGCTGAAGTTCAGCCGACTCTATCTTTATTTAGAAATTTCTACACCTTCAAGCGTCATCCCTTGGCAAAGGACTGGTAGTACTCTCCCCCAGTTCGGTAGAAAGGGGTTGCTGAAAGGCCCCCTCTTCTATCCACAACTGGAAGGAGAGGTTCTTCTATGTTCGATGCCCGACCTTGGAGCTAGGATTATCCCCTTGGGGCTCTCTGAGGGATTCCATCCGTCGGGCTTCTAGCTTGAAAGGGACGACCTCGAAGCCTCCAAAAAGCTCGAGGCCTATCAAGCCCCCCTCCTCCCTGAACTTCTGAAGGAACAACTCTTGTTCAACATCGGCTGAGTCCTCTTAACCTTGTCGGTATCATTATATTTTTATTTTATTTATTTATTTATTTATTTTATTGCTTCCTCTTTTTCTTATTCTATCTCTGAGCCATGCTGATCTTCTTTTATTGTAGACATGGACGCAGGCGTGGCTCGGAGGTTAGCTCAGGGTCTCAAGACCCACAAGAGAAATGGTGCCTCGACTTTGAGATCGGTGAAGAGGGCCGGATGGAAGGGACAAGCTCGACCGCGCCTACTCAGGTGGCCATTGCCATCGACGTCCCTTCCGACGTCGAACCCGAAGTCCCCCGAGCCCCTCAGGGAGCCCCCCGGTCGAGGATCCCGCTCCAGAGGCTCATCCCGAGGGGCACCCGGGGCCGAAGGGAGGAGGAGAAAGAAGACCCTGGCTCGGAAGAGCCACAGCCACAAGGCTGCCGTCGAGGGGGCCGGCGGCTCCGAGGAAGATCTGGAAAAAATTCCTTCAACAACAAGGATTTGATAAAGAGGCTGGTCGAAGGGTGCATTCTGTCCGAGGTCATCCAGAGGATCGTCCTTGCAGATCCAGAGCTGCGGGTCTAGGACTCTCTGGGATCTTTCCTCGAAGTAGGTTAATTCACTTTTCTCTCCTTCTTGCTTCTATACTTAATTTATTCCTTAGTCTTTATATTGACTCCCTGACCTCTCTTGCAGATTGGACACCAGCTTGTCGCCAACGTTGAGGCAGTGAAGATCGCCAAGAGGGAGGCAGCTCGGGCGGAGAAAGGTCGCCTAGCTGGGGTCACCCGTCTCGAGGAGAAGATCGTCGAGGTCCTAAGTCTCCAGGAGGTATTGGAAAAGGAGGGACAAACCTTGTCCGATCTGAGGACCGCCTTGGAGGAGGAGAGAAAGAAGGCTGAGGCCGAGGTCTCCGAACTGAAGGCATAGGTTTTCGAGCTGAAAGCGTGGATCCCATCCCTGGTCTCGGAGGTAGGGGCTCGAGCAGTGGAGGAGTTCAAGGCCTCCTCCGAGATGGAGGATCTACAGGTCTAGTTTGGCCAGGATACCTTCATCAAGGGTTTCGAACTTTGCCAAGAGAAGGTGGCTAGAAGATTTTTCGAACTGGACCTCGGCTTCCTGGATGAGGCGTCCGACGATGAAGCCGGACCTTCTGAAGCCGCTGCCGGTCCTCCTCCAGCCGGGACCTCGTCGACCGCTGCGACAGCCGCTGTCGATCTTTCGGAGACGCCGAGCCCCTTCACTTCTGCCCCAGAGGTTCGAAACCTCTAGTTTTGTATTTTTCTTTATGGTGACTTTTCTTCATTCTCTTGTACTTGAAAATTATTTAATCAATGAAATCAATTTTTCTTTATAGAGAGCCCCCTTTTTTCTTCTGTATTTTTTTCTTCTTTTTTGTCTTCTTGCACTAATTTGAGTCGTGGCACTCTTGTCTTCCAACGACAGTGCCCTACCGAAGCTCTTCCCCTACCAGAAAGGATTCCTCTGAAGTCGATGATTCGAGACCTCCGAAGAAAGTTCATCAGTTGATGAAGAAATCCAAGAAACTGGAAGACGAACTTCACCGACTAAGGGAGAGCCATTCAGAGGTCACTGCGGAGGCTACTCACTTTCGGGACCTCCACAAAAAGGTTTCATGGAATACACCCAGAGGAAGGCCGACTTCATGACGGAGCTTGAGGAACTCCAAAAATGTGCCAGCGACCGATCTTGGACTCAAGCTTCCAAGATCAGCTCCCTTGAAGTCGAGCTGACGGTCACACGACAGAAGATCGGCCAGTTGGAAGGGAGCTCGTCCTGACTCACAATCCAGGCCGACTGCGATCGAGACTGATCGAAGTTCTCCGACCTTCAAAATAGCTACAGGACGTCGAGGCGAACTACAATGCCTATCGAGTTTGCTGGAGTGGACAAGTAGAGGACTACCGAAGGAAGCTCCAGACGGCAACCGATGAAGTTGCCCGCCTTCAGAGGCAGCTGTCTGAGAGAGTCCAGTCTGTCTCTGCACAAGGCTCCGACGAGCTTCGCTCCTTGAGGGGGATCATGGCAGAACTGTCTGTGGCCCTTGGGCGGGAGGAGGCCAAACTGCAGTGGCTGAAGATTCAGCTGATCCACGAGCAGCAGGCAGTCAAAGATACCGAGGCGAAGTTCGAGGTCCTGAGGAAGAGGCTTCGAGAGTCAGAGGGTGAGAGCCGGCGGTTCCACCAGATGTATCGGGATATGCTTCTGAGAAAGATGGAACTAGAGGAAGAAGTCGAAAACTTAAAGCAATCCCTAATAAAGACCAGAACCGAGAGCTCGAAGTCGGAAGAAACTGGGCTTCCTTAGAGCCCCTTTTTTTTTATCTTTCCATGTATTTTTTTTCTTTTCTTGTCATTTTTCTTTTTTGGCCTTTGAGGCTTTGTAATGTACACTTCACTAATGAAATGAAAAGAAAATTTTTCATTATCTTGTCCATTCTTGTATTGAGTTGTCATTTATCGAGCTTCCTTTGTCTATTTCTTCTCGGCCTGTGTCGAGTTTCCTCTTAGCGACTGAGTATTTTTGATAGGAATATCCTTCTTTGTTGAGATAAGATCCTTCGTGCCTTTGACGTAGTTTGTTTTTCACTTATCACTGGTGTAGTTCGTCGCCCTCCCTTCTTATCTCCCTTTTTCTTTTTATTTGGGCGAGGGCTTTCCCTTTAGGCGAGGGCTTTCCCTCTGCTATTAGCGGGGTTGTGGGGATGTAGAGGAGCTGCTGAGGAGGCTTTTCTCCTCATCCAGTTTTGATCGATCGAGTCTTTATTTGTGTTAGGGCAAGATTTTTCTCATGTCTCTGAAATAGTCAATTTCAGCTCATGCTAGGACGAGGTCCTCCTCCTGCTCCTAACAAGGCTGTGGGAGCACATAAGGGCCGTTGCAAGGGCCTCTCCCCACATCCGATCTTTAGGTAATCGGGCCTTCGACTTTGCTCATGTTAGGATGAGGTCCTCTTCCTGTTCCTAACAAGACTGTGGGGGCACATAAGGGCCATTGCAAGGGCCTCTCCCCCCATCCGATCTTTAAGTAACTGAGCCTTCAACTTTGCTCATCTTAGGATGAGGTTCTCCTCCTGTTCCTAACAAGACTATGGGGGCACATAAGGGCCATTGCAAGGGCCTCTCCCCCTATTCGGTCTTTAAGTAATCGGGCCTTCGACTTTGCTCATGTTAGGATGAGGTTCTCCTCCTGTTCCTAACAAAGCTGTGGGGGCACATAAGGACTGTTGCAAGGGCCTCTCCCTCCATCTGATCTTTAAGTAATCGACCTTCGACTTTGCTCATGTTAGGACGAGGTTCTCCTCCTATTCCTAACAAGGCTGTGGGGGCACATAAGGACCGTTGCAAGGGCTTCTCCCCCATCCGATCTTTAAGTAACTGGGCCTTCGACTTTGTTCATGTTAGGATGAGGTTCTCCTCCTGTTCCTAACATGCTTAATTTTGATTGTATGAGAGAGTTACTTCCTGTCGTTATAAGCTCATGCTAAAAGAAAAAATATGCAAATATGAAACTTTTATTTAAGGCAAAGCTATTGATAATACATTCACAGATTTTCTGAATTTCATGATCGCAGAAGCTCTGCTCCTCCGAGCTCTTTTAGATAGTATGTTTCAGGCCAGACTACCTCCTTGACTTCATACGGGCCTTCCCAATTCAGAGCAAGTTTTTCTTGATTCTGAGGTTGTGAGACAGCGGCTCGCCGAAGTACCAGATCCTCCACTCTGAAGGCTTTGCTTTTGACCCGAGAATTGTAGTAGCGGGCTACTTTCTGCTTGTAAGCCGCCATCTGAACTCGAGCTGTCTCCCGCTTTTCTTCTAACAAGTCGAGGTTAGCCTTGAGATCCTATGGATTGCACCGCTCGTCTAATGCCATGACTCGCACCGATAGAAGCTTGAGTTCAATCGGGATCACGGCTTCTGTATCGAAGGCTAAGGCAAAGGGGGTCTCCCCTGTGGGCAATCTCTGAGTAGTTCGGTATGCCCATAACACATGATAAAGCTCATCTGCCCAAGTTCCCTTTGCTTTTCAAGTCTCGCCTTGATACCTTGCAACAAAGTCCTGTTAGTCACCTTGGCCTCATCGTTTGCCTGCAGATGGGCTACCAAGTGAAGTTATGGGAGATATTTAGGTCCTCACAAAATTCAGCAAACCTTGCTCCAGCAAATTACCGCCCATTATCAGTAATGAGTGTTCTGGGTAAGCCGAACCTACAAACAATTGCTTCCAGACGAAGTCCTGCAATTTAGCTTCTGTGATTTTTGCCAAAGGTTCAGCTTCGACCCACTTGGTGAAATAGTCTATTGCCACCAGGAGGAACTTCACTGCCCAGATGCCATAAAAAAAGGTCTGAGGATATCCATCCCCCATTGCGCAAACGGCCATGGGGCACTCAATGGTGTAAGTTCGGAGGCAGGTTGCCTTCGTATATTTGCATATCTCTGACATCGATCTCATCTTCTGACATATTCGATAGAGTCATGGTACATGGTAGGCCAGTAATAACCTTATCGGAGCAGCTTGTGGGATAAAGATCTGACCTCTAGGTGACTTCCACAGACTCCCTCATGTACCTCCCTCAAGGCAAGTCAGCTTCAGAAGGTCAGAGACATTTCAGGAGGGGCAAAGAGTATGACCTCTTGTACAGCTTGCCTTCGTAAAGGATATATTGGGAGGCTTGGTTCCTAAGCTTCCGAGCTTCTTTTGCATCAGGAGGAAGAACCCCGTCCTTAAGGTAAGCAACCAGTGTGTCGATCCAGCTTGGTTCATGGCTGATCTCCATCACAAGCTGTGATTCTTCCGTACTTGGGTGCTTCAGAACTTCGAAGAAGACTTCCTTAGGCAGTTCAGTCGGAGCCAGTGTAGCCAACTTGGAGAGAAGGTCGGCCCTGGTATTTTCTGCTCTCGGGATCTGCCTGGTGTCGAAGCTGTCGAAAGTAGGGATGATCTCCTTTACCTTTTTGAGACACTTGGCCATACTGTCCTTCCGAGCTTCATAATTTTTGCTGACCTGTCCCACTACTAATTGAGAGTCACTATAGGCTTGAAGTCGATCTACTTCTAATTCTTTGGCAATCCTCAGTCCTGCAATTAGAGCTTCATATTCTGCTCCATTATTTATCGCAGAGAATTTAAAGCACAACACATACTCCACGATAATTCCATCTGGATTGACCAAGATTAGGCCCGTGCCTGCACCTGACATGTTGGAGGAACCATCCACGTAGAGGGCGCAAAAACTATTAGGGAGATTTGTTCTTTTTTCAGGGAAGTTCGGCTGGAGCCCTGGGCTGTCGGCTTCATCTCATCCAAGTTCGGCCTCTTCCGATATAGTGCATTCCACCACGAAGTCTGCTAATATCTGAACTTTTATCGCCGACCGAGGTCGATAGTCGATGTCGAATTCCATGAGCTCAACTGTCCATTTCGCTATCCTCTCAGAGGCATCCGCTCGATACAGAACCACCTTGATCGGCTGGTCGGTGAGCAGCATTATGGTGTATCCTTGAAAGTAAGGTCGGAGCCTTCGAGCTGCAATCAACAAGGCGTAAGTTAGTTTCTCTATCTTAGTATATTTGGTTTCGGTGTCTCTCAATACTCGGCTTATGTAGTAGATCGACCGTTGAATTTTTGCTTCTTCCTTAATCAGAACTGCAGCAAGAGCCGCAGGGGAGACCGCCAGGTACAGGAACAACTCCTCCCCAGGTTCGGGCTTTGCCAATAGTGGAGATGAGCCGAGGTAGTTCTTCAGTTCTTCGAATGCTTGCTGACATCCACCGGTCCAACAGAAGTTCTTCGACTGCTTGAGGGTCTGAAAGAAAGGTAGGCACCGCTCAACCGATCTTGAGACGAAGCGATTTAGAGCCGCTACTCTCCTAGTAAGGCGCTGAACTTCCTTTATTGACTTCGGGGTGGTCATTTCTTGGATGGTGCAAATCTTTTTCGAATTTGCTTCGATCCCGCACCCCGATACCATAAAGCCTAGGAATTTTTCTGAGGCTACTCCAAAAGTGCACTTGGCTGGGTTCAACTTCATCTTGTATTTTCGGAGGGCACTGAAGGTCTCCTCAAGGTCGGCGACGTGGTTCATCGAGGATTTACTTTTTACGAGCATATCGTCCACATAGACCTCCATGTTGCGGCCGATCTGCTCTTTGAAGATCTTATTTACCAACCACTGATAGGTTGCCCCTATATTTTTGAGGCCAAAAGGCATGACCCTGTAACAATAAAGGCCATGGTTAGTAATAAAAATAGTTTTTTCTTCATCCTCTGACGCCATCCTGATTTGATTGTAGCCAGAGAACGCATTCATGAAAGTGAGAAACTCGTAGCCCGAGGTTGCATCCACTAATTGATCGATTCTGGGTAGAGGGTAACTGTCCTTCGGGTAGACTTTATTCAGCTTTTTGAAGTCTATGCACATCCTTCATTTACCATTCGCCTTCTTAACCAGGACCACATTGGAAACCCAGCTCGGATAGTTGACCTCTCTGATGAACCCGACTTTCAGAAGTTTATCAACTTCCTCAGCTATTGCCATTTATCTTTCTGGTGCATGACTTCAAACTTTTTCCTTCATCGGCCAGTATTTGGGATCAACAGCCAGACGGTGCTCCATAACTTCAGCATCGATCCCTAGCATGTCCGTCGGAGTCCAAGCGAAAACATCGGCATTCTTTTGTAGAAAAGTGATAAGCTGTGTCCGCACCTCTTTCCCCAAGTTGGAGCCGATCTTCACCACGTGCTCTTCATTCCCATCATTCAAAGGAATTGAGACAAGATCTTCTATTGGCTCATCCCGTTCTTCAGTCAGGTCGTCGTGGGTGTCCAATCCATCAACCGGACAGGGGTCAGGCTGACCACTTCTTTGTAGGGCTATATTATAGCAATGTCTTGCTAGAGCTTGATCTCCTCTGACTTCTTCGACCCTCTGGCTAGTAGAAAATTTCAATTTCAAATGGTAGGTCGATACTACAGCTCGGAGGACGTTGAGGCCAGGTCGGTCGAGAATTGCGTTGTAGGCAGACGGCGCCCTCACTATCAGAAAATCCACTAGCGCTCAAGATTGTTTTGGATACTGACCTACAACTACAGTCAAAGTTATTACTCCCTCCACTGACACAGCATCGCCAGTAAACCCTACCAACGGAGAGCTAATCGGTCCTAACCGACCATCAGGGATGGACATTTTTGAGAATGCATTATAAAATAAAATATCGATTGAGCTTTCACTATCAACAAGAATGCGGCGTACATCATAATCAGCAATATTTAAAGAAACTACAATTGCATCATTATGGAAGAATTGGATCTCCCGGGCATCTTCTTCAGTAAAGGTTATAGATCCTTCAGTTCTTTGCCGCTTGAGCGGTCCAACCGATCCACTAGCCGCTCCCCTTCGGGGCCCTCCAGAGATGGTATTGATGATCCTGATTGGAGGCCAATCTCTAGGCTGTTCTTTCCTCCTTGACAGCTTCGGTTGTGGCAGGGCCCTCAGTCGATCCTCCCTACCTTCAGGCTGGCATCGGATGAATCTGTCGAGCCGACCCCACTTGATGAGCTCCTCGATTTCATCTCGAAGCTGAATGCATTCCTCCGTGTCGTGGCCATGGTCACGATGATAGAGGCAGAATTTGTTTGGGTTGCGCTTCCAGGGGTGCGAGTGCATCCTTTCCGACCTCAGCAGCTGCTCCCTGACCTCCATCAGCACCTGGGCTTTTGAAGCATTGAGAGGGGCGTAGCTATGAAATCTTCCTGGGGTAGAGCCCCATCGAACTCTGCGGTCTGGGCTCCTCTACTTATGAGCTCGAGGAGGAGTCCGAACGTGCCTGTGTCCAGGAGGGGTTCGAGAATGTGACCGAGCTTCACTTGGCCCTTTTTTAGCTGCGGGCTTGCTGGAGCCACCCGCCTGTCGCTCCTTCGTGGCCTCCTCATCCTTCAACTTGAAGGCTTCCTCTGCTCGGGCATATCCTTCAGTCCGAGCCAGCAAATTAGCGAAATCCCTGGGATACTTCTTCTCCAGGGAGAATAGAAGATCATTCTTTTGAAGATCACTCTTTAGGATGGCTATTGCAACCGATTGGTCCAAGTTCCAAACATCCAATGCGACGGCATTAAATCGGTTGACATAGGTTCGGATGGACTCTCCCTCCTTCTGCTTGATGTTGATAAGGGACTCCAAACCTCTCTGGAGATGCCGGCTGCTAACAAAATGAGCCACAAACTGGTGGCTCATCTGATCAAAGAAAAAGATAGTATCCGACTTCAGCATCGAGTACCAGTTCCTTGCTGCTCCTTCAGAGTGGATGGAAAAGCTCGGTACAGGATAGCGTCTGGCGCGTCATGGAGCAGCATCATTGTTTGGAAGGCCTCCAGGTGGTCAACCAGATCCGAGATCCCATCGTAGCTTTCGAATTGGGGGAGCTTGAAGTTTGGCGGGATCAATTCTTGCATGATCATTTGAGAGAAAGGAGGGTCAGTACATATGTCCCTACCATAAGCAGGGGGAGTGTGGTGGAGCTCTTCGATCCATCGATTCATCTCCTGGAGTCTTTGATCCAGGAGGTCCTCTCGACTGCGAGTCTCAAGGGTCTTCTGGCAGAATGGAGGTAGGGATCCTCCGGGGGTAGAATTGTGATCAGACTGAGGGCTCTCCACCCTCGAATTCTCCTTTCCAGGGAAGACAGGGCGACTGGCCCAAGTGGCCCACCCTACCGTCGGATTTTGGAACTCCAACGATACTCTTTCCAACCGCACTGACGCCTGCGGCTGTTGCTGCTGCTGCTGCATGGCCTGCACTGCTTCGGTGAGGTCTCTGACCTGCTGAACTAGCAGGTCAAACTGTTCCATGCCGACTGCCGTTGCCGGAGGAGGAGTTTGGAAAACTAGAGATGAGGTCGGATCTTACGGAGCTCGCTGAGATCTGGCCGCAGAGGCTGTGGATCACCTGGTGGATACCTTTTGAGGAGGCATCAGGTGGAGGTCTAGAAGGAGAAGGAGAAGAGGATGTCGGAGAAGATGACCAGAGACAGTCTCATTGAACACTCTTTTAAGAATAAGGGTACTGCAAAGATACACGCCCTTCCTCTAGCGTCAATTCTGTTGGTGCAGAATTCCATCGAAATCGGAGAAGCTGGAGCTGGGATGACCGCGGCCGCCGTTGGGACCTACAAGGGAAGTCTAAACCAGAGTTGGGGGTGCTCTGGCAAGACCCTCTGATGCTCAAGTCAGTACTTTGCTTCAACAGAAATGGAGTGCTCAAGCAAAAATTTTAGCAGAGTTTCGAGATAGAGTTTAGAGCTTAGAGAAGAACGTATCTGGGGGTCTCTTTTTATAGACGGAGAGCATAACTGATTGACAGTGACGTTTGTAACTGCCTGGTAGTGGGCCGTTCAGAGCCATGCAGAGTTTGTTATAGAGAGTAGTGGCGTTAGGGGCCGTTCGGAGCCACATGGAGTTTGTTATGAAGAGTGGAGTGGTGTCCGTTGTTGCAACTTGCCAGAGAGTAGTGGAGCCATGTGGAATCCATTGCAGTGAGTGGAGTAAGGTAGTGGCCATTGTCATAACTTGCCAGAGAGTTCGGATATATCGACTGAAGCTCGGCTGGGATGTCCGATGGAGCGGAATGGCTCTCTATCTCGTCGATCTGGGACAACCTCAGAAACATCCGAGGTTGTGGTGGGTCTACTATTATTGGGTGCCCAGAGCACTGATGCTACAGGCAGGAACCATCTGCTGTAGAAGCTCGGACAGAGACTTTTTGTTGGGGAAGTCTGATTTCATGAAGAATCTGGCGGAGGATCGACTGGAGGTGGACTTTGGATGGCGTTGGGGAGGTCTGTCCGCTGGAGGAGTCAGGGGATCTTGTGGAAGTCTGGAGGGCGTTGTTAATGTTCGACTGATGCTATTGAAGGTTGATGGCTCGGGAGGTTCGACAGACATCGGAGGCGATCGACCGTTGTAGAAATTCAACTGCTGGAGCCCGACTGTTGTAGAAGCTCGTCCGAAATCCATCCGCTATGGAAGTTCGGACGGAGCTCGATTCTTGCAGAAGGCTGAAAGGAGGCTGCTTATTATAGAAGCTCGATCGAAGATCGGTTGTCGTGGAAGCTCGGAGTAGTGACCTGGTCGGTGGAGCCTGTCCCATTGTAGAAGCTCGTCTGGGATCCAAAGTAGATATCCGAAGTAGACCATCCAGAGTAGATATCCGAAGTAGACCGCCTGCAGTAGGAGTTCGGAGTAGACTGCTTGCTATAGAAGTTTGACTCTCGCAGGAGCTCGAGTAGAATCCGAAAGGCGGTCGACCATCATAGAAACTTGGATGGAGTCTGGTCACTGTAGAAATTGCATCATCGGAGAAGTTCAGATATTGACGAAGTTCGGAAGAAGTTCGGAATAGGGTCGTCCGCGATCGGAAGGAGTCTGGGAGGGATTCGAAGAATAGTTGATCACTGTAGAAGGTCGGCTGATAGTGAAGCCCAGAGAGCCTTTGGAGCGGCTCGATGGATGAATGGAGAAGCTCATTATCGGAGAAGTTCGGATGGTATTATGGAAGCTCGGACGATCGAGGGGGTTCAGAAAGATGCCACACAAGATCGGAAGCCAGAAAAGTCCTGGAAGGGTCAGTCTTTTACAAACTTCGGCTGGAGGTATTTTATACCCCACAATTTTAAAAGACTGTTATTATGTATCTGTAGCTAGTAGGAATTTGATTTCATCTCTGTGCTGGCATAGGATAACTTTAATTTTCATTTCAATAAAGACTTGTTCAATTTATTGCAAAAATAAAGTTGTTGTACGTGCCCTTTTGATTGACGGTCTTTACCATTTGCATATGGATGTGAATGTAAATATTAACAAGCAAGTTGTAAATGCCATAGGATTTAAGAGACTTAGAGATAGGATTAGCCAAAAGTATCTGTGGCCCCTTAGTCTTGGCCATATTGGAGAAGACAGACTCAACAAAATAGAGAAAGATGATCTTCTCGGATCATTGACTTTCGAGTCTTATCTAGTTTGTGAATCATATCTTTAAGAAAAAATGGCCAAGCTACCCTTTATGGGATAAAGAAAAAAGGCCACTGAGGTATTAGCTCTTGTACACACTGACGTGTGTGGTTCATTCGATGTACAAGTTAGGAGTGGCTATATCTACTTCATAACCTTTACCGATGATTATTCACAATATGGATTTGTGTATTTGATGCACCAAAAGTCTGAAGCTTTTAAAAAGTTCATAGAGTTCAGACATGAAGTAGAAAAATAGATCGAAAAATCTATAAAGGTTCTTCGATCAGATCAAGGAGGAAAATACCTTAGTGGAAAATTTCAAGCCTATCTTAAAGATAATGGCATAGTCTCACAATGGACACCTCCAGGGACACCTCATCTCAATAGGATATTCGAAGGGAGGAATCAGATTTTATTAGATATGGTCCAATCCATGATGAGTTTTACAGACCTTTTTGTCTTTCTCTGGGGACATGCTTTGTTTTCTGCGATTCATCTTTTGAATCAGATTCTCTCTAAATCTGTTCCTACCATACCATATGAGTTATGGCATGGTAAGAAGCCAACTCTTAGTTACCTCAAGGTTTGAGAATGTTCGGTCCATATCAAGCGACAACAGACGGACAAATTAGAGGCTAGATCCTTTAGGGCTCGCTTTATAGGGTATCCTAAAAAAACTATGAGATACTACTTCTATCTTTCTGAGAATTACAATGTGATTGTGACCTGTCATATCATATTCTTGAAAAAAAAATTTATCCAAGATGGAGGCAGTGGGAGAAAGATTGAACTCGAAGAGAAAATCTCTGAAGAGCATCGAGTCCAAGAACCTGAACTTAGTAATGAGTTAGTAGATGTGATACCTCCTCCACCTCATAGATCAAGTAAGATCTTCCATCCTCTTAAAAGATATTTAGATATTCTTACAGAGAATTTAGAGGAAGCATTCCTTATGGGAGATATGGATATTAGAAATAATCCCAAGACCTACGATGAGGCAATATTAGATATAGACTCCAAGAAATGGATAGAAGGGATGAAGTCAGAAATTGACTCTATGCATTCCAATCAAATTTGGTTGTTAATAGATCCACTTGAAGATATTATACCTATTGGCTATAAATAAATTTACAAAAAAAAAATTAGATTGGATGGTAAGGTAGAGACCTATAAGGCAAGGCTAGTTGAGAAAGATTATAGTCAATACAAAGGCATTGACTATCTTAAAATTTTTTCGTCCGTAGCCATGCTGAAATCCATCCGTACTCTACTTGTGATAGTAGCCTTTCATAATTATAAAATTTAGCAGATGGATGTGAAAACTACATTTCTAAATAGATATCTTGAGAAAAACTATTTATATGGAGCAGCCTTTAGGTTTCACATCCAGTGATAGTGATCACAAGATTCGCAAGCTGCAAAGGTCCATATATAGACTTAAGCAAGCATCTCAAAGTTGAAACGCTCGCTTCAATGATGTAATCAAAATATTTGATTTCATAAAAAATGAGGAGGAGCCATGTGTGTACAAAAAGATAAGTGGGAGCACTGTCACATTCTTCGTATTGTACGTGGATGACATCCTTTTGATTAAGAATGATATTCCCATACTGACATCGATCAAAGTATGGTTATCAAAAGAGTTTGCCATAAAAGACCTAGGAGAAGCTTCCTACATTCTCGGTATAAAGGTCTATAGAGATAGATCTAAGAGTATGATAGGACTCTCACAGCAAATATACATAGAGGAGGTGCTGAAGAGGTTTAGTATGAAAAACTCCAAGAGGGGTGTTTTGCCCCTTAGATATGGTATTCATCTCTCTAAAAAGATGTGTCCCGACACATCTGAGGAGATCCAACGCATGAGTAAGATCCCTTATGCTTCGATAATAGGGAGCCTCATATATGCCATATTATGTACATGACCTGATATAGCCCTTTCCGTGAGTATCACGAGCAGATATCAGGTGAATCTAGGTGAAGAACACTGGATTATTGTTAAAAATATCCTTAAGTACTTGAGAAGAACTAAAGATTTGATGTTGGTCTTTGGTGAAGGATCGGAGTTGAAAGTTAAGGGATTCATTGATTCAGACTTTATAGCTGATGTCGATGATAGAAAATCTACATCGGGATGTATCTTCTTGTACAATGGTGGTGTGGTTAGCTGGAAGAGTTTCAAACAGCCGATCATTACAGATTCAACAATGAAAGCTGAGTATATCACCACCTTTGAAGATGCTAAGGAAGCTTTTTGGTTCAAGAAGTTCATTGTGGAGCTAGGTGTGTGCCATCAGATGCTATTGCACTGCACTGTGACAATAATGACAACATAGCCCTCGCTAAGGAGCTTAGGTCTCATCAGAAGTCCAAACATATAGAGCGACGGTTTCACATCATACACGAATATCTCAAAAAAAAATTCATCGAGGTGCAGAGAGTCGATTCTGCGCTGAATGTAGCGGACCTGTTGACCAAACCTCTCAGCCAGCAAAAGATCGAAGCTCACCTTGAGAAGATGAGTCTTAGGTATATGGCCAATTGGCTTTAGATCAAGTGGGAGTTTGTTAGATTTGTGATCTAGAAGCCAATTATTGTCTGACATATTATGTAATTCCAGAGCTTAAACTTGAACTTATAATTTTTTATTATCAATAAAGAATTTTTTTATTTCAATCATATTTATATGTCCATGATTTATCCTAAAAATTAACAAAGATAATTTTTATATATTCTTAAAGTGTTAAAAATTTGAGACATATATTAATTAGTGGTTAATTTCTAAATGCTTCCAATCAAAAGATCATCACAGAGGATAGTGATTAATCCATTTGAGATCGATGCACAGTTCACCTCCTTTATGGGCAGATGAGTCTTGGGTCTGTAGTGTAGGGATACTGGGATAAGGATGTAGGTGGTTGTTAGAGAAGAATTTACATGAAGCATGACCAACATGAGAACCGTATGGATGTCTACTCACTCGTCAGTGGTGTTCTCGATGCTGCAGTGGTGTGAGTGATCCTTTGACCTGCGGTGTCATTAGCTATTCGCAGTGAGGCTACTGAGTTTGATTGCACATTTTCTTAGTCCCTAGCTATTTGGATCCTTGCGTGTATGTTGGCTTCAGTAGATTCAGATTCGCTATTTGGAGTAGGATACACGTAGAAGAAATCTATCGATCTTGGTAGAAAAGAAGAAGTCCTATGCGATTCACGAGACTGAGTTCAGAAAGTCTTTGGTCAAAGTAAGTATAAATACTAGAAAAGAGTTTTCACAGAATTCACAAATGAACTCAAGTTGAGCCAATCTAGCATATGACTGATAATGAGATTTGATAAGTTCTTCATGACCTCTGTCAAGTCGGCACTCACGATAGAAGGACTAAATCATATAATAACTGCACCTATAAATTCATACTTTTATTCTACTGGATTGTCACTATATACTGCTAGGTGTCACTGGTGGATTGTGAGACTCATCGGACATCGTCTTGATGATCGATGATCCTCGAAGAGTAGAATTGAAAATATTTCAATCCATTGAAAAGAGTTTCGATGATATTGTGATGGAGATCACAATATATCTCACTACCAGATAGAATGAAATCTATGGGATCATATATTAAGAAATTTAATCTTAAATTTATCAATTGGGCTTATGAAGTTCTAATTGGATTAGGATTTATTGAAATCTTATTAAGTTTAATAGAACCATACTGGCACATGGTTAAACCTAATTCTTCTCAGGACTTCGATTGGATCAAAGTCCATAGCCTTGAACCTAACCTAAATCCATTTGGGTTTAATTGGGCTCTTAATTGTGAGCCCAAGATGATTAGATTATGTCAATGAGTTAGCATAAATTATCCTAACATTATCTCTACATTATCTCTTAATTATCTCTAAGTGGTGTGTGGAATAAATTTGAAGAATGGGTGGTGCCTTCCTTCATTTTTGGCAGGACCAGGGGTGCCAATCTCCAAGATTTTGCAAGAGGGGCCCACCCCCTCTTATGGCATGGCATGGAGGGGAGAGAGAGAGGGGCCACACCCCCTCTCTTGATCAAAATTCTAATGTAGGGTGCCAAGAGTTGGCGCCTCAACTACCTACCCTAAATGAGATGGGGCACCCTTTGTACTTATCTAAAGGGGCTGATAATATACCAATTATATCTGATTTTATTGAAAAAAATTAGATTAAAAAGGTAGAGTATTTTTATAAGATAAGGATGTACCTTTTTAAGATAATTGAATTCCTCTTTCGAGTCAAGGTGGAGCTTATATAAAGAGAAGGTCTCTAGGATTTCCAAGAAGAAGAATTTTGTGAGACAAAAAATCTCTCTCTCCCTTCTCCATGCCTCCCCTCCTTGCTCTTCTCCTTCACATGCCCAAGGGGTTGGGCATCCCATCTTCCACATGCCAAGAGTAGAGGTGCTATCCATCTTCAGTGAAGAAAGTAGAGAGAAGGTTGTAGATCAAGGAGTTGATCCCGCAGTCTAGATCAAGGAGTTGATCCCGCAGTCTAGATCAAAGTGTTGATCTAAGTTCTAAGGCTGAGATTCTACTTAGAGAAGAAGAATCTACTATGAGAAGATTAGTTCGAGATTGATCCTGATGGATACTCGTAGAGGTCGAACATGTGTGTGGCTCGAGTATCTACGAATTTGCGATCATCGTTAGCGGTGAATATCTACCCACTCTAAAGTATTGAGATTCGATCTCATATTTATTTTAAATTCCAGATTATATGTATGTTTTTCTCTTGAGCTTGGGTAGAATTAGACATGATCTTATGCATGCGGGTTTAAAGGGTTTAACTCGATATTTTTCTGCTGCAATCAAAATATTTTGAAATCTACACATGCTGCCTACCTAATTTTCTAATAGTTTCTTCTCCTCTTGAGTGAGCATCCTAGATCTATTCTAGGGTTTTGGGAGAGAAATCTAAGAGAAAAAGGGTTCTTCTCTCCTTCTTCCTGTGCCACATATTCCTCCTAGTCCATCTTCAGATCTAGAAGAGTCCAGGACATCCAAAGACAGAAGATAGATCAGTCATTCGAGATCGTTATCTTAGCTAGCACTCTCGAGATGACGGATCAGCACAGGACTTCGAGTGGATTACCTGTAGTGGCTGGACATCTTGTGCGGCTGTGAGTAACCTTCAAGTCCACGATTTTTAGATGCAGAGATCTTCTGCCCACGCAAAGATATAGAGTTCTGAACTTGATAGATGTGTAGATTAGATCTACAATCGCATATTTAATATGTCTTCTATGCAGATTTTATTTTCAAGTCATGTACATGCATTATATCATGTTATAGATCCTAGAGTAGGGTTTGAGATTTGATCTAGAAGCATGTTTATAGAATTAAATTATTTAATCTAATCTTTCTACTGCATAAAAATTTTTAAAATTCATGCTTTTAGCCCGTCTATTTTCCAATAGTGGTATCAGAGCTTAAGTTCCATTATAACATGTATATGCATGCATGTAGCATTAAAATTTAATTTTGATTGCAACATGATCTGATTGTGATAAAGTATGGCATGATTTAAGTTAGATCTAAACTTTTCATATGTGATATAATTAGATTAGATACTGAGTAGCCAAGTAATTGGATTGAATATTCATGACCGTCTGGTCATAGGAGAAAGTAAGATTTCATGATCCTCTCCTCTCATTCTATGGGGATCTTTTATGGCATGTAGGAGTGCTGTTTGTTCATGAAGATGAAACCACAAAAGATGCAAAATTTATTTTTTTGCAAAATTCTAGTTTTTGAAACCTTAGGTTTTGGTTGTATATGATACAAAATGAATGAAAAATAAACCATTTGATCTAGAGGATTAAAAATTATTTTAATCATGAGAAATAAAATCTGAAATTATAAAAAGATTGAATATGATCTAAAAACTAATTTATGGTTGATTTTGTTTTAGTTTGTGCAAAATTTTTATATGCTGAAACTCTAAAAAATCTGTTGGCACATTCACTTAGTCAGCTCAGTGCTGACTAAATCGACCAAGTCCCTGTTTTAGCTGACTCAGTTGTGAACTGAGTCGACCTAGTTGCCACAAGCCAAACAATAATAGTTACTATTCACCTAAGTTAGTCGATCAAGTATCAGACTTAGTCGATCCACTATTGTTAGTTGGCTTGGTCTAAGATTGAGCCGACCTAGTTTTCATAAATAAAAATTTTGCATGAATTCGAGTAAAATATTTATAAAATTAAAATTATTTCAAAATTTAACCTAAACCCATGTTAAATTCAGACTTAATTGAGAATTAAGTATGGAACTAATTAGATCTAGAATTATAAATTAAAGATCTGATGACACTTTCATAAAACATGGGGGTGACATGGGTTAACTTGATTAGATTCTCTTAATTAGATTAGACCTAAGGTTAGAATCAAATAAAATATAGATCAATTAGAGAAATTGATTAAATCTAACAAAAATTGAATTAGATTAAATCAGAATTTCTCTAGAACCATTACAATAGTTGTAGTTGGTCAAAGTCTATGTCTTTGATTAGACTAAGATGGACCTCGATCGTGGCTCAGTGGTCGAATCTGAGTCTTTAGGCAAATCAAATTAAATTTGATGAACCAATTAGTATCTAAGATAAGTTTGACAGTCTTGACCGATAGTCATTAATTGAGAGCTACTCATATAGATTGAGTCTATGGTGAGTTAATGGCATATCCCTCCCACCGATCTCACTTATCTGGCCAATATGGTGAATTAGCTTTTGATTCGATTGCTCATTGATTCGTGCTAAACCCATGCTGTATAGGTTGATCAGTGTAACTGATTTAGGTGCCATGACCGACTTGAATCTAGTCTTCTTTGTTCTGACTTGATGAAGTCAGTAGGAGGATTATGATTAGGTGGTCAAGTTCAATCTCTTCTCTTAAATATATCAACCAAATTCTCTAAATTATTAGGTCCATAAAATGAGCTAATATGGAGATGACTAGATCATAGCCTCTCATTAAGTTGGGTAATAATGGGTCCATTAGTTGGATGATCACTAGATGACCTAAAGATCTGGTGCTCATCTGCTATTAAAATTATCATTCAAAATATGATGACTCAGTCGAGTCTCTCTTATAGGTGGTCAGGTTGACTGATCAAAGTTGGGCCTGATCATTTATTAGTTAGATTCTTGAGTATGATCATGTTAATGGTTGGATCTAACCAGACCTTTCGGTAGAGACCAAAACCTACTGTTAGGAACCTGGGATAAATTAATTACTAAAAATTATTTGATAAAATAATTAATTAAGAACCAACCCATAGATATACATAGGTGAGCCGAGCAAAGTTGGACTCATGTGCAGTCTGTGTAGTTTCTAGTATCCACTAAGAAATTAAGATAATTTTTTGAATTGAAAGTAGAAGCTACCAATTCGTAGAAAATAATGAGAGAATCTTTAGACTAAAGTCCATATCTTTAAGCTTAATTAATTCATATACTAATTAGATTTTTGATTTTTTTTTGTACAGTTATGGCCACCAACTTGTCGCTTCGATCACTATTGGACAATGATAAACTGACGGGACCAAATTTCAATGGCTAGTATTGAAAATAATCCTGGAGCATGAGCAGATCTTGTACACATTGACAGATTCGGCACCTAAGGAGCCCGCTCCGAATGCTTATGATGCAGTTTGAGATACTAACTTGAAGTGACTCAATGACCACACTACAGTGCATTGCATCATGTGGGAAGCCAAGAACGATGAGTTCAGCCGAAAATTCGAGAAAACTCATCCAAAAGACATGCTCAAGTTGTTGAATGAGTTTTTTGGTACATTCGACGATGTTGAGTGGCACAAGATCAGTTGTGCTATTTTCAACATTCGGATGAGGGAGGGGGCATCGATCATCCATCATGTATTGTACATGATCGCTAAGCAAGCTTAGTTTTCTCTTACACGAACAGCTTGAGAAAGATGCGATACTAAATTTTCTACCAAAGTCCTATCTACCATTTCTCAGTTATTATCGAATGATGAAGCCTGTAGTAAACTATCACAATTTGTTGGGGTTGCTGCAGACTTTTGAGAAGGATCACCAGCTCCATAAGGAGACGGTGAATGTAGTGGGATGATCTTCTTCAGATAGGCGTCGTCCTTTTAAGAAAGGGAAGAAAAAAAATGAAAAGGTGCCAAATGCTAGGGGTCAGGCTAAGAAGTCCAAGTCCGATCAGAGTCAAACAGAGTGCTTCTACTATAGAAAGTAGGATTATTGAAAGAGAAACTATCCTTAATACATACTTTTCTTGACCTGAACAGACTGAACAAGAAAAAGCAATCGATTGCTGGGTGTTGGGTATAAAATACCCACAGCCGAAGTCCTCAGCAGAATCTGCGCAAATAGACTACGCCCGGACTCCTACGGGAGCCAGGCTCTGTCCTCAACATCAGCTGCCGGTAAGCCTTGTCCGGACTCCTACGAAAGCCTGACTTCGCCTTTAACTTTAATTACAGGAAGACTCCGTCCGGACTCCTACGGGAGCCGGGCTTCGTCCTCGACTCCAACGGCTGCAGACAGACTTCGTCCGGACTCCTACGGGAGCCAGACTCTGCCAACAAACCTCAACCACAAAAAGACTCCGCCCGGACTCCTACGGGAGCCGGGCTCCGTCCTTAACATCAGCTGCCGGTAAGCCTTGTCCGGACTCCTACGGGAGCCGGACTTCGCCTTTAACTTTAATTGCAGGAAGACTCCGCCCGAACTTCTACGGGAGCCGGGCTTCATCCTCGACTCCAACGACTGCAGACAGACTTCGTCCGGACTCCGCCAACAAACCTCAACCGCAAAAAGACTCCCCCCGGACTCCTATGGGAGCCGGGCTCCATCCTCAACATCAGCTGTCGGTAAGCTTTGTCCGAACTCCTATAGGAGTCGGACTTCGCCTTTAACTTTAATTGCAGGAAACTCCGCCCGGACTCCTATGGGAGCCGGGCTTCATCCTCGACTCCAACGGCTGCAAACAGACTTCGTCCGGACTCCTACGGGAGCTGGACTCCGCCAACAAACCTCAACCGCAAAAAGACTCCGCCCGGACTCCTACGGGAGCCGGGCTCCGTCCTCAACATCAGCTGCCGGTAAGCCTTGTCCGGACTCCTACGGGAGCCGGACTTCGCCTTTAACTTTAATTGCAGGAAGACTCCGCCCGGACTCCTACGGGAGCCGAGCTTCGTCCTCGACTCCAACGGCTGCAGACAGACTTCGTCCGGACTCCTACGGGAGTCGGACTCCGCCAACAACTTCAACCGCAAATAGACTCCGCCCGGACTCCTATGGGAGCCGGGCTCCGTCCTCAACATCAGCTGCCGGTAAGCCTTGTCCGGACTCCTACAGGAGCCGGACATCGCCTTTAACTTTAATTGCAGGAAGACTCCGCCCGGACTCCTATGGGAGCCGGGCTTCGTCCTCGACTCCAACGACTGCAGACAGACTTCGTCCGGACTCCTACGGGAGCCGGACTCCGCCAACAACTTCAACCGCAAATAGACTCCGCCCAGACTCCTACGGGAGCCGGGCTCCGTCCTCAACATCAGCTGCCGGTAAGCCTTGTCCGGACTCCTACGGGAGCCAAACTTCGCCTTTAACTTCAATTGCAGAAAGACTCTGCCCGGACTCCTACGGGAGCTGGGCTTCGTCCTCGACTCCAACGGCTGCAGACAGACTTTGTCCAGACTCCTACGGGAGCCGGACTCCGCCAACAACTTCAACCGTAAATGGACTCCGCCCGGACTCCTACGGGAGCCGGGCTCCATCCTCAACATCAGCTATCGGTAAGCCTTATCCGGACTCCTACGGGAGCCGGACTTCGCCTTTAACTTTAATTACAGGAAGACTCCGCCCGGACTCCTACGGGAGCCGGGCTTCGTCCTCGACTCCAACGGCTGCAGATGGACTTCGTCCGGACTCCTACGGGAGCCGGACTCCGCCAACAACTTCAACCGCAAATAGACTCCGCCCGGACTCCTACGGGAGCCGGGCTCCGTCCTCAACATCAGCTGCCGGTAAGCCTTGTCCGGACTCCTACGGGAGCCGGACTTCGCCTTTAACTTTAATTGCAGGAAGACTCCACCCGAACTCCTACGGAAGCCGGACTTCGTCCTCGACTCCAACGGCTGCAGACAGACTTCGTCCGCACTCCTACGGGAGCCGGACTCCGCCAATAACTTCAACCGCAAATAGACTCCGCCCGGACTCCTACGGGAGCCGGGCTCCATCCTCAACATCAGCTGCCGGTAAGCCTTTTCCGGACTCCTACGGGAGCCGGACTTCGCCTTTAACTTTAATTGCAGGAAGACTCCGCCCGGACTCCTACGGGAGTCGGGCTTCGTCCTCGACTCCAACGACTGCAAGTAGACTTCATCCGGACTCCCACGGAAGACCTCGCCCAAACTCCTACGGATACCGGACCTCGCTACCAACTCCAACCAAACTTCGACCGATAAGTCTGGACCCCCTGGCAGGCCACAATAACGGACAACACTGCTCCACTCCCTGCGGCGGACCCTACGCAGCTCCATCACTCCCTGGCAGGCCACAATAACGGCCACGATCCTGCTCCACTCCCTACGACGGGTCTCGCGCAGCTCCACTACTCCCTGGCAGGCCACAATAATGGCCACGATCCTGCTCCACTTTCTGCGACAGATACCGCACGATTCTCCCATCCGCTGGCAAATCGCGACAACAGACGCCGCTCCACTCCCCACGGCAGACTCCACGTGGCACACCTCGGTGATAGCCATGGGTTCACTCCACTACTCTTCACAGTAAACTCCGCCTGACCCTGGACAGCCCACTGCCAGACGGTTACAGATGTCGCTATCAGGCTACTGCCCCCTCTGCCTATAAAAGGGGGGCTCCAGATACGTTATTCTATAAGCTTTCATCTTTCATCTAAAAACTCTGCTAAATTTTTCGTTCGAGCACTCCATTCTTGTTGAGGCAGAGAACTGACTTGAGCGTCGGAGGGTCTTGCCGGAGCAACCCCACCTCCGGTTTAGACTTCCTTTGTAGGTCCCGACGGCGACCGCGACTTCCCCGACTCCAGCTTCTCCGGCGTAAGCGGATTTTTGCACCAACAGGATTGGCGCTAGAGGAAGGGCTGTGTCTTCGCAGTACCCTTGTTCTTAAAGGAGCGCTCAGCGGATCCACCTCCGATCGTCTCCTCCGACACCCACTCCTTGTTTCCCCCCACAGGATCCATACTTGATACCTCCTCGCAAGGCATCCATGCGACGGTCCACGGCCTCTGCGGCCAGATCCCAGGCTCCGACCTCTCCTCCTGTTTCTCAACCTCCTCCTCCTCCTCCTCTGGCGGCGGCGGTCGGCGCGGAGTAGTTTGACCTGCTGACGCAGCAGGTCAGAGGCCTCACCGAGGCTGTGCAAGCTATGCAGCAGCAGCAGCCGCAGGCATCGGTACGCCCGAAAAGGGCATCCCTGGAACACCAGAATCCGACGGCGGGACGGGCCACCTGGGCCAGCCGCCCCATCCTTCCTGGGAAAATGAACCCGAGGGTAGAGATCCCTCAATCGGACCACGACTCCACCCCTGGAAGCTCCCTGCCCCCGTTCTGCCAGAGGACCCTCGAGACTCAAAGTCGAGAGGATTTCCTGGATCGGAGGCTCCAGGAGATGAACCGATGGATCGAAGAACTCCGTCATGCGCCCCCCACTTATGGTGAGGATATTTGTACTGACCCTCCCTTCTCCCAAATGATCATGCAGGAACCAATCCCGCCAAACTTCAAGCTTCCCCAGTTCGAAAGCTACGACAGGACTTCGGACCCGGTTGATCATCTGGAAGCCTTCCGGATGATGATGCTGCTTCATGGTGCTCCTGATGCCATCTTATGCCGGGCCTTCCCGTCCACCTTGAAGGGAGCAGCGAGGAACTGGTACTCGGCTTTGAAATCGGGTACCATCTTTTTCTTCGATCAAATGAGCCACCAATTTGTGACCCATTTTGTCAGCAGCCGGGCCCCCGGAAGGGTTCGGAATCCCTCATCAACATCAAGCAAAGGGAAGGGGACTCCATTCGGGCCTACATCAACCGCTTCAACATCGCGGCGCTGGAGGTCCGAAACTTGGACCAATCAGTCGCAATGGCCGCCCTGAAGGGTGGCCTTCAGAAGAATGATCTTTTGTTCTCCCTGGAGAAGAAGTATCCCAGAGATTTTGCTGATTTGCTGGTCCGGGCCGAAGGGTACGCCCGAGCGGAAGAAGCCTTCAAAATGAAGGATGAAGAGACGGCGAGGGAGCGGCAAGCGAGAGACTCGAGTAAGCCCGCAATTGAAAAAAGGCCAAAGGAAGCCCGACTGCGTTCTCGATCTCCTCCTGGCCATAAGCGCGCCCATACTCCACCCCGGGCGCGCAGGCAGAGAAGCCCGGATCGCGGGGTTCGACGGGGTTCCCTGCCAGGGAGATTCCGTAACTACACCCCCCTCAATGCCTTGAAGGCCCAGGTATTGATGGAGGTCAGGGAGCAGCTCCCTAGACCGGAGATGATGCGCACACACCCCGAGAAGCGCAACCCCAACAAGTTCTGCCTGTACCACCGCGACCACGGCCACGACACAGAGGAATGCATCCAGCTCTGGGACGAGATCGAGGAGCTCATTCAGCGAGGTCGACTCGACAGGTTCATCCGACGCAGGCCTGAGGGTAGAGGAGATCGGCCAAGGGCCGTTTCGCAGCCTGAGCCGCCAAGAAGGGAGGACCAACCCGGGGACCGACCTCCCATCGGGACCATCGACTCCATCACCGGAGGGCCTCAAGAAGGAGCGGACCACCCGCGACCGTGGAACTCGGAAAATCTGTAAATGTATCACTTACGATTCCACCTTGAATCTAAATTTCTTTCTACTTGACGTACTCTTCCCATCTGGCATGGATTTATTACGACTGGATATGACCCCTCCAAATGCTTGGAGCAAAGTTATGTTAGGAACAGGGGAGAACCCCATCCTAACATACCTAAAATGAAAGTCCGACTACCTCAAAATCGAATTGGGGGAGAGGCCTTACAACGCTCTAATGTGCCCCCACAGCCATGTTAGGAACAGGAGGAGAACCTCATCCTGACATGAGCAAAATCAAAGGCCCGATTCTTTTAGACCGGATGGGGGGAGAGGCCTTACAACGCCCTAATGTGCCCCCACAGCCATGTCAAGAACAGGAGGAGAACCTCGTCCTGACATGAGCAAAGTCAAAGGCCCGATTCTTTTAGACCGGATGGGGGGAGAGGCCTTACAATGCCCTAATGTGCCCCCACAGCCATGTCAGGAACAAGAGGAGAACCTCGTCCTGACATGAGCAAAGTCAAAGACCCGGTTCTTTTAGATCGGATGGGGGAGAGGCCTTACAGTGCCCTAATGTGCCCCCACAGCCATGTCAGGAACAGGAGGAGAACCTCGTCCTGACATGAGCAAAGCCGAAGGCCCGATTCTTTTAGACCGGATGGGGGGAGAGGCCTTACAGCGCCCTAACGCGCCCCCACAGCCAAGCCGAGAACGGGAGGGGAACCTCGCCCTGACTCGAGCAAAGTGGAAGGCCCAGACTCCTACGGGAGCCAGGCTCCGTCCATAATGCCAAGGAAGACTTCACCCGGACTCCTACGGGAGCCAGGCTCCATCCACAACGCCAAGGAAGACTTCACCCGGACTCCTACGGGAGCCGAGCTCCGTCCACAACGCCAAGGAAGACTTCACCCGGACTCCTACGGGAGCCGGGCTCCGTCCACAACGCCAAGGAAGACTTCACCCGGACTCCTACGGGAGCCGGGCTCCATCCACAACGCCAAGGAAGACTTCACCCGGACTCCTACGGGAGCCGAGCTCCGTCCACAATGCCAAGGAAGACTTCATCCGGACTCCTACGGGAGCCGGGCTCCATCCACAATGCCAAGGAAGACTTCACCCGGACTCCTACGGGAGCCGAGCTCCATCCACAATGCCAAGGAAGACTTCACCCGGACTCCTACGGGAGCCGGACTCCATCCACAACGCCAAGGAAGACTTCACCCGAACTCCTACGGGAGCCGAGCTCCATCCACAACGCCAAGGAAGACTTCATCCGGACTCCTACGGGAGCCAGGCTCCATCCACAACGCCAAGGAAGACTTCATCCGGACTCCTACGGGAGCCGGGCTCCATCCTCGATGCCAAAGAAGACTCCACCCGGACTCCAGACTCCACCCGGACTCCTACGGGAGCCGGGCTCCACCCGCGACTTCTACAGCAAGGGCTGATGGTGACGAAATCCAGCCACCCAACAAGATCGGATGAAAGAAAAAAGCCCCTCAGCGGTACCTCCTCGCTTTTATGCAACCCCGCGAAAAGCGGGAGGAGGGCCCTCACTCTGAGAAGAGGAGGAAAATTAAAAATGAAGGACTTCGTCTCAACTGAAACGGGGGGTTCCTACCGAACACCCCCGGCCTCTGAAAAGACTTTCGACACCGCTTAGGAAGACAACGACATCCCCGAAGTAGTGCGGAGCCCGGACGGTCAAGCTCGGGCTTGCGGCCGTGTACGACGAGAAAGGCAAGCTAACGCATCGACGATCGGGCACCCCCTCCCCCAACGACGTCTACATCAGATAGGTCAAACGATAAGAAAAGTTCGACGAACAGCAATTTAGTGCAACACGCGGATGAGGTAACACAAAACATCCTTTTCATTCCATTTTCGATATACACGCTACAAAGCCCGGAAGGCCAAGGAAAGAAAGGCAAAATGACAAAAAGGGAAGTAAATACATGAAAAGATAAAAAGAGCTCTAAGAGGGCCCAGCTCCCTCCGACCTAGAATTATCTACTCCATCCCTTAACCAGGACTGCCTTAGATTCTCAATTTCTTCTTCTAGCTCTCCCCTTTTCTGCAGCGCGTCCTGGAGCGCCCGATGAAGTTGCTGGCTCTCGGCCTCTGCCTCTCGATGCCTCTTCCTCAAGACCTCGGATTCCGCCTCTGCATCCGCGACGGCCTGCTGCTCGTACGCCAGTTAGATCTTCAGTTGTTGCAGCTCAGCTGTCTTTTCCCCGAGGGAGACAGAAATCCCCTCAACGGTGCCTCTTAGGGCTTGGAGCTCGTCAGAATCTCGGGCGGAAGTAAGCTGTGCCCTGCTAGCCAGCTGCCTCTGGAGACGGATGACTTCGTCGGCCGCCGCCCTGAATCTCCCTTTATATTTCTCCACCTGCCTGCGCCAGCTAGCCTGATGCACGTCGTGGCTCACCTCGACATCCTGAAGCTGCTGCTGGAGGTCGGAGACCTTCTTCGACCACTTCTGGTCACCGTCGACCCGGGCCAAGAGTCGGGATGAATTTCCTTCCAGCTGGCCAATCTTCCCCTTCGCAGCTGACAGTTTCACCTTGAGGGTGCTGATCCTGGCAGTCTGGGCCCAAATTCAATCACTGGTGCTCTTCTTGCATTCCTCGAGTTTCTTTGTGAAGTCCGCCTTCCTACGGCTATACTTCATGATCCCTTCACGTGGAGATTCCAAAAGTGGGTGGCCTCAGCGGTGGCTTCAGAATGACCTTCTCTCAATCGGCGGAGCTCGCCTTCCATCTTCTTTAACTTCTTTGTCAGGTGAAGGACTTCCTTCTTCAGCCGCTGGATCGTCGATTTCAGTGGGACCCCCAGGGGCAGGGGGAGTGCTTCTGCAGGACACTGCCATCGGAAGGCAAAAGTGTCAAAATATGACTCATTGCAGGGAGGAGAACAGAGAGAAGGAGGGGGGGAGGAGAAGCCGTCCGCAACAAGAAATTCAACTTATTGATTGGATGATTTTTGAAGACAAACAGAAAAGAAAAATTACGACGAAATAAAGGTACAAGATCGGAGGTCTCAGACCTCGGGGGCGGAGGTTGGAGAACTCGGCGTTCCCCGGCAAGGGGGCTGCGACGACAGTGGCGACTGGCGAAGGACCGGTCTCGTCTTCAGACTCCTCGCCTAGGAAGCTGAGGTCGAGCTCTGAAAATTTTCTGGCCACCTTCTCTTGGCAGAGCTCGAACCCCTTTATGAACGCTTCCTGGCCGAATTGGACCTTCAGATCCCTCATCTCCGCGGAGGCCTTGAATTCCTCTATCGCAAGGGCTCTGGCCTCCGAGACCAGGGCCGGGGTTTGCTCGACCAAGTTGGCGAACTCGGCGTTCCCGGGCTCGCTTCTCTCTTTCCAGGGCCTCCTAGAGGGCGGCTACTTCAGCCGTCTTTGCTTGGAGGCGAGCAACCTCGGCCTGACAGCGTTCCTCCACCTGGAGGATGTCCCTCCTCGTGCGGCTCACCGCCTCGATATAGGCGAAGAGCTGGTGCCCAATCTGCAAGGGTGGCTAGGGAATTAGAACAAAGGCCGAATAGCCGTGTAAATGAAGATCCGCTTACCTCAAGGAAGGACCCCAAAGAGTCCCAGGCCCGCTGCTCAGGATCGGCACGGTCGATCCTCTCAACGACGTCAGGCAGAATGCAGCCATCGATCAGCCGCCTGATCAAGTCCCTATCGTTGAAGGGATTCTCCGACCCCTCTTCGGAGCAGAGGGACTCGTCCGCAGCAGTTCGACGGCTACTCACCCTGCGGGCCATCGATTTCCTTCTTCGCTCCGCGATGGGCACCTCCGTGGAGCGAACCCCCGAAATGGGGGCCCCAGTCGGCGGACTCCTCGAGGAGGCCCGGGGAGCCGTTGGCTCGGCATCCGAGGGAATGTCGATGGCCGGGGCCACCTGGATGGGTGCAGCTAAGCTTGACTCCTCCTCCCTGGCCCTCTTCGCCGATCCGGAGGTCGCAGCGCCCTTTCTCTTGTGGGCCCGAAGGCCCCTGGCTAGCATCCGTGCTGCTTCGGCGTCCATTCCTAAAAAAAAAAAAAA
>NC_026002.2:59413682-59454709 GCF_000442705.2 Elaeis guineensis | reverse complement strand
CAATGGACTCCTCCAGGAACACCACAGCATAATGGTGTGTCTGAAAGGAGGAATCGGACTCTGTTAGATATGGTCCGATCCATGATGGGTTTTGCTAGCTTGTCGATATCCTTCTGGGGATATGCACTCGAATCGGCCTATCATCTGTTAAATAGGGTTCCAAGTAATTCTGTAATCAAGACTCCATATGAGATATGGACGGGATGTAAGCTAGCACTTTCACACCTTAGGGTCTGGGGGTACCCGACCTATGTCAAATGATTAGTCACACACAAACTTAGACCTAGGTCTGACAAATGCTCATTCATAGGGTACCCCAAAGAGACAAAAGGATATTTTTTCTACCATGCTGATGAACAAAAGGTGTTCGTCAGCCTTAAGGCAATCTTTTTAGAAAAAGAGTTCCTTGGTGAAGGAACCGTTGCCTCTAAGGTTGAACTTGATGAAGTTCAACAGGTAGAAGGACCGACACCAATAGCTGAACTTGAGTCGGATATGATTAGATCAGATCTGGAGCCCAATATACCTATACCATTAAGGCGATCCGGTAGAGTACCGCGTCAGCCGGACAGATACTATGGTTTCTTGGTCCGGGACGGTGATCCTATGACTTGATGAGAAATGAGATCGATCACCTATATGGATGCTATGCGAGACTGATTCCGAGAAATGGCTTGAAGCCATGAAATCGAAATGGAGTCCATGAAGGTCAACGATGTATGGATATTGGTTGACCCACTTGAAGGGGTTAAACCCATTGGTGTAAATGGTCTTCAAAGGAAGAGGGCGCAGACGAAAAGTGGAGACTATAAAGCCCGTCTGGTTGCCAAGGGGTATCGTCACGTTTATGGTATTGACTATGACGAGATATTTTCCCCTGTGGCAATGCTCAATCTATTCGGATAATGCTTGCAATAGCTGCCCATCTGGATTATGAGATCTGGGATGGATGTAAGACGCTTTCCTGAATGGAGAGCTGATGAAGAGGTGTATATGATACAACTGAGGGTTTACATCCACAGATGAGTCCAAGGTGGGCAAGTTCAGAGATCATTTATGGACTGAAGCAAGCTTCTCGGGAGTTGGAACATGCTTTTGATAAGGTGATCAAACGTATGGCTTCATTAAGAATGGAGAAGAGCCTGCATCTATAAATGGGCAAATGGTCCAGTTGTGGTATTCTTTGTCTTGTACGTGGATGACATTCTCTTAATCGGAGAATGACATCCCGCACTACAGGGAATAAAATTTGGTGTCATCACAGTTCTC
This sequence comes from Elaeis guineensis, assembly GCF_000442705.2. Lineage (NCBI taxonomy): Eukaryota > Viridiplantae > Streptophyta > Magnoliopsida > Arecales > Arecaceae > Elaeis > Elaeis guineensis. Next base: position 59,453,440 of record NC_026002.2, on the reverse strand, counting down.
CATGAAGGACTTGGGTGAGCATCTACATCCTAGGGATGAAGATCTATAGGGATAGATCTAAAAGGATGCTTGGGTTTATCCCAGTCCATGTACATAGACACTGTGCTGAAGAGGTTCAGCATGGAGAATTCCAAGAAGGGCTATCTACCGATAGGCCATGGAATTTCTCTCTCTAAGAAGGATTGTCCGACAACTCCTGAAGAGAGAGAGCATATGAGTAGAGTCCCATATGCTTCAGCCGTGGGATCTATCATGTACGCCATGACATGTACAAGACCAGATGTGGCATACTCACTAGGAGTAGTGAGTAGATACCAATCTGATCCTGGAGAAAATACTGCAAAGTGGTTAAAGCCATCCTTAAGTATTTGAGAAATACTAAGGACCAATGGTTGGTTTATGGCGAGTCAGATCTGAAACTTGTGGGGTTCACAGACTCCAGCTTCCAATCTGACCATGATGACAGCAGGAGCGTGTCGGGTTATATCTTTACTTTGAATGGTGGAGCCATCTGCTGGAAGAGTTCCAAGCAGCATACTGTGGCAGACTTTGTTTGTGAAGCGGAGTACATCGCAGCATCGGATGCCGTGAAGGAAGCTGTGTGGCTAGAAAATTCATCACCGAGCTTGGAGTAGCACCCTCCCTCGATGGTCCAGTCCTGCTCTTCTGCGACAGCACTGGCGCCATAGCTCAGGTGAAGGAACCCAAAGCACATCAGCGGACGAAGCACATCTTGCGTCGCTTCCACTTGGTCCGGGAGATCGTGGATCGAGGTGATGTCGACCTTCAGAAGATCGATGGAAAGAAAACCTAGCCGACCCCTTCACTAAAGCCCTGGCGATAAAGGAGTTCGACAACCACAAGTCAAAGATGGGTATTAGATACTGTGCCAAGTGGCTTTAGGACAAGTGGGAGTTGTTGGGAAATGTGTCCCAAAAAGCCAATCGTCAAGCTGTTGACGGTTGAGCAACCAAGTATTGTAATTGATTTGTTAATAAATAAAATATATTTGGTATTTTCATCATAAGCTTTCATCTTCTAATGAACTCCGTTGTTATGATGAAGTCCTTAGACTATTTAAGTTCGATAAAGAGAGGATTTATCGATTAGTCCTTAAAACTGTTCACGACCAAATGATAGGCTGTTAATAAGGACGACAGCTTCTATCGAGCATAGGTCGCTGTAGGCCATATGGGTTGCTTGTCCTCTTAACCAAGGAGTGTGGAGATACTGGTATGGCATACAGGTGAGATGTAGGGGTACATCTCATTGAACGTGACCAACTCCAGAGTATTCTACTGTCGAGAATATCTCTGATGGGATATAGGTATAAGTATCCCTTAGACCTGAGATCGTCTCAGTGACTTGCAAGCAACTCACTGTGCTTTGGTACTGGACTAACTGAATTTCTAATTCAGGGACAGAAGGCTTCTGGGCACAGTCAAGTACTTGTGAAGTCAGAGTGTGATCGAGATGGGATTGACCACTCCAAGAGCTGGAGAAGAATGAGTCGCTGTATTTCAATTTAGCAAAACCTTGGCCAGGGTAATCCATCAGATGGATTTGATATTTTGAAATACAATGTGGACAACCTGATCAGAGTTGACAGTTAAACTCTGGGGTGTCCTATGATCATTTTGGTCAAGGGGATGAATTATATGAAAACTATATCTGCATGGGTTCTAAGGATGTTGTTCTACACATTCGACCTATCCGATCGTCGGGTACCATTGCTAGATGATCACTTCGATTGGTATAGAAATTTATTCCTATGCTACTGACTTAGGTTCGGACCTATGAGGTCACACACATTAGAGTTCATGATCCGATCAGATGGTTGATCAACGATTAAGAATCGTTCTAAGGTTAAATGATCAATACGATTGATATTTAACCCAGTGCAAGTGTTGTAGGAGGAACTATTAGCAATTCGATTACTGATTGGCTTAATTTGATTAAGCCAATGTGCTGAGATTAAGTCTAATTAAATATAATTTAATTAGATTTAGTTTGGGCTTTATTGGATCAAGTCCAATTGGTTTATTGGATAAGCCAAGTGCAAGGAAAAACTAGTCCTAGTTCAACTAGGACTTGGGTCAATCTAATTTCTAATTTGATTAGAAAATTAAATCAGATTTAAATCTAATTTAATCTGATTAAATTAAGTTCTTAATTGGGTTAAGACTTATTTTAATTGGGTTGATCTAATTTTGATTTGATTTGGTTTGGGAAACCAAATTAAAACAAGTCATAAGACAGAATCCTAGTAAGACTAGGATTCCACCTTGCGCCACATAAGCCTTCTCCACGCCCTCTCTCTTATTCAACGTCAATCTCCATTTATTTTGTGGGACAAAAGCCCTCTCTCAGATCTCTCCCACGTTCACAAAAGGTCTCCTCTCTTCTTTCTTACATGGAAGGTGGTTTGGATCAAATCTAAAAGGAATAAGTTTGGATTTTGAATTCTATGAGATAGAGTTTTAGAAATCCAAAACTCTTTCAATTTTGCATCGAATTTATCCAAATTTTTTTTTAAATTTTTATGGCCTTTAGGGTATACATTGTGCACCCTTTTTTATTAATCTATATACAAAAATATGAAGGAGGTGCTCAAGAGTTGGGCGTCCCTTAACTTGCCATGTTTGGATAAGCCTTGACTAGGTGTTTGACCTAGACAAGGACTCTATCATATATCTCTATATAAGATGAGTTTCTTCATGAAATTTTAGGAGAAATCAGAGATTTGAGAGACCTTTGTGCCATCAAAAATTAGAGAGAAATACCTTTGGGTCATGGAGATATAAAAGATGCAAGTTTGGGTGTCTAGAGAGAAAAACATGAAGAAGAAGAGGGTCTTCTTCTTGGGTTTTTGTTTTCACATCTTTCCTCCCTCCATCTTGAGTTTCTTGAGAGTGTCTCAGATCTGAAACTCCTCCTTCTACTTTCCATCTTTGAAAGAGTCCAAATCAAGAAGAAGGAGGCACCTGATCAACCATCAAAGAAGGATCAGTGCAGTACTTGCATACTGTGCTGATTTCCTGAAGCAGAACTTCTGGTCGAGATTCGTGGGCTCGTGTGGATGACTCTTAGAGGCCAGACGCATGTGCGGCTTGCAACATCATCCTCAAGCTCAGATCAGCAAGGTTAGAATGTCTAACTTGCAAGGTAATAGATCTGATCTATTGTTTAATACATACATTAGATGTAGTATAGAAACATGTTGATATGATCAACATGTAGTTCATGCTATATTTATATATTTTAATTTTTGATTTAATACCATGTAATAATCATGTAATAGGATCTTAGAGCTAGGGATTTTTTGATCTTAGAAAATAAATTTTGATTTATTTTAGTCTTCCGCTGAATGATCTTGAAAAAGTTTCAAGATCTAACCCTCTTTTTCAAGATCTAACCCTGAAACCCTAGATCTGGTTCCTTCACAAACTCCCACTTGACCTAATGCCAATTGGCTACATATCTAAATCCCATCTTCTCAAGGTGGGCTTCGATCTTCTGCTGGCCTAATGGCTTTGTCAGTGGGTCTGTCATATTGTCTGTGGAGTCGACTCTCTTAATCTCGACATAACCCTTTTCGAGGTAATCACAGATCTGATGGAATTACCGCTCGATATGCTTGGACTTCTGGTGAGACCTTGGCTCCTTAGCTAGGGCTATGGTGTTATTATTATGGTAGTAAAGAGGGATGGCATCCGATGTCATCACTCCAAGCTCTGTGACAAACTTTTTGTACCAAAATACCTCCTTCGCAGCTTTCGATGCAGCAATAACTCTGCCTCCATGGTGGAATCAGCAATTACTGTCTGTTTGGAACTCTTCCAGCTAACTGCACCACCATTGCAAATGAATAGACTCCCGAATGTCGACTTTCGATCATCTATATCAGACATAAAGTCTGAATCTGTAAATCTCTGAACCTGAAGTTCTCCATTCCCAAAGACTAGAAACATATCCTTAGTCCTTCTCAAGTACTTAAGGATACATTTCACAGAAGTCCAGTGCTCTTCGCCTGGATTCGATTGATATCTGCTTGTGACACTCACAGCATGGGCTATATTAGGTCGTGTACATAGCATGGCATACATGAGGCTCCCTATTGCCGAAGCATAAGGGATCTTGCTCATGCGTTCAATCTCCTCAGGTGTGCTAGGGCACATCTTCTTGGAGAGATGAATGCCATATCTAAAAGGTACTAAACCTCTTTTGGAGTTTTCCATGCTAAACCATTTTAGCACCTCCTCTATGTACATCTTCTATGAAAGTCCTAGCATCCTATTTGGTCTATCTCTATAGACCTTAATACCCAGTATAAAGGATGCCTCTCCTAGATCTTTCATAGAGAACTCCTTAGACAACCATATTTTGACTGAGGTCAATATGAAAATATCATTTTCAATTAGGAGGATGTCATCTACATACAGTACGAGGAAGATAACTGCACTCCCACTGACCTTCTTGAACAAATATGGTTCCTCCTCATTCTTGATGAAACCAAATATTTTGATCACATAATTGAAACGAGTATTCCAGCTCTGAGATGCTTGCTTAAGTCCATAAATGGATCTTTGCAGCTTGCAGACCTTGTGATCATCATCACTGGATGTGAAACCAAGCGGCTGTTCCATATAGATATCTTCCTCAAGATATCCATTTAAGAATACCGTTTTCACATCCATCTGCCATATTTCATAATCAAAATAGGCTGCAACAGCAAGCAATGTGCGGATGGATTTTAGCATGGCTACGGACGAAAAGGTATCCTGATAGTCAATACCTTCACGCTGACTATAACCTTTCACTACGAGCCTAGCCTTGAATGTCTCCACATTCCCATCTGTACCTATCTTTCTCTTGAAGATCCATTTACACCTAATAGGTACAATATCTTCAGGTGGATCTACCAAGGTCCAGACTTGTTTTGAGTGCATCGAGTTAATTTTTGATCTCATTGCCTCTAACCATTTCTCGGAGTTGATATCTAATATCGCCTCATCATAGGTCTTGGGGTCATCACCATGAGCCCCATTTTCCGTGAGGAGGAACATTTCCTCTACTTTCTCTTGTATGGTATCTAAGTACCTTTCAGGAGGATGAAAAATCCTAGTCGATCTACGAGATGGAAGAGGTTATGTTAGGACTGGTTCTAATTGATTCGGTTCCTCAGGTTCTTTAGCTCGTTGCTCTTGGGAGACATTCTCCTTGAGCTTAATTATTCTTCCGATGCCACTATCTTGAATAAACTATTTTTCAAAAAAAATAGCATGTCGATTCACAATCACATTGTGGTCTTCCAGAATATAAAAATAGTATCCTAATGACTCTTTAGGATATCTTATGAATCGAGCTCTAAAAGACCTAAACTCTAACTTATCCGCCTGTTATCTCTTGACATGAGTCGGACAACCTCAAATTCTGAGATGACTCAGACTTGGCTTCTTACCATGCCATATCTCATACGGTGTGGTAGGAACAGTTTTAGAGGAAACCCTATTCAATACATATATTGCTATCATGAAACAGTGTCCCCAAAGAAACTCAGGGAGGTCCGTGAAGCTCATCATGGAATTGACCATATCTAATAGGGTATGGTTTTTTCGTTCTGAAATCCCGTTGAGTTGTGGCGTTCCAGGTGGAGTCCATTGAGAGACTATGCCATGTCCTTAAGATAGTCTAAGAAACTCTCGACTAAGGTATTTACCTCCTCAATCTGATGGAAGAACTTTAATGGGCTTTCCTGTTTGTTTTTCTATCTCATGCCTGAATTCTTTGAACTTTTCAAAGGCTTCAGACGTGTTTCATTAGAAACACATACCCGTACCTAGATATATCATCGGTAAAGATAATAAAGTAGACATAGTTGCCTCTAACCGGCATATCAAAAAGGCCGCACACATCCGTATGTACTAAGGCAAGTAGGTCTGTGGCCCTTTCCCCATGTCCCATAAAAAGGAGCTTGGTCATTTTGCCTTTGAAGGCATGATTCACAAACTGGATATGACTCGAAAGTCAACGGACTCAATAGCCCAAATTTTTCTAATTTGTTAACTCTGTCTTCTGCTATATGACCTAGCCTTAGGCACTACAGATACCTATCATTTAGACTATCTCTAGACCTTTTAATTCCCATGGCATTCACATTTTGCTCGATATGAAATACAGATACATCAATATGTAGCTGATAGAAACCATTAATAAGAAAATCATTTGTAACTTTATTATTTTCATAAAATATGTTACAATGGTCCTTATGAAAGCTAATCACATAGCCTTCTTGTGCTAAACATGAAACAGAAATCAAATTCCTACTTGCTGCGGCACATAATAACAGTCTCTAAGAACTAAATTTAATCCTAACAGTAATCGCAGAGGGTAGGTTCCCATGGCCACAGCAGCAACTCTTGCTCCATTCTCGATGCGTAGGATCATATCCCCATCCCTCAGCCTCCTGCTCTCCTTAAGACCCTACATAGAAGTGCATAAATTAGCACTAGAACCAGAGTCAAGTACCCAACTGGATGCAGAGGTAACCGTAAGATTAGATTCTATAACGAGCATTCCTCCAGAAGGACCATCCTTCTTGTTCTTCAGGGTGGCCAGGTACTGAGGATAGTTCCACTTCCAATGGCCGTCTAAATTGCAGTGGAAATATTTTTCCTTTTCAGTAGCCTTCTTCTTCAGTTTCATTTTCTTCTTCTTCCCATCCACCTTCTGCTTCTTCGCAGACTTCTTCTTCTTTCCAAAAGACTTTCTCTTGGAAGAAGTCTGCTCCACAGTAAGGATTGAGCCTTTTGAACCTTTCAAAGAAATCTCAACCGTAACCAACATGTTCATTAATTCAGTCAAGGTACACTGTATCTTATGCATATGAAAGTTCATGATGAACTGACCATATGCATCAGACAAGGACTAAAGGATCACATCAATCTAAAAATCCTTGTCTAAGATGATACCGAGCTTCTCAAGCTCCTCAAGGTCCTTGATCATTATCAAACAATGATCTTGGACTGACTGCCCATCATGCATTTTAGCCTTAAAAAGTCTTTGGCAGACTTGATACTTGGCTACTTGACTTTGTTCATCAAAAAACTCTTGTAGGTGAGCCAACATTTGATGGGTAGTCATAATATTCTCATGCTGGTGCTGTAAGTCATCAGACATTACACCCAACATGTAGTACCTGGCTTTGTTATCGTCATCTGTCCACTTTTCCAGAGATGCTCTCTGTTCAGCAGTCGGACGTGTTGATATGGCAGGTGGATCCTAGTCCAAGACATGAGTCAATTTCTCGAAATCCAAAATAATTCTGTGGTTCCTCAATCAATCCTTAAAATTAGGTTCAGTCAATCTGTGGGTGTCTAGTATTTTGGTCAGGGGGTTGGATGCAGATTTATTTTTTATAGAGAGTCAAAAGTTTCTAGTTAGATTTTGTAATCAGACTTAACCAATTTATTTAGAAATTTTATTTTTAAATAAATTAAGCTCCCATTATTTTCTCAGATCCCTACACTCCCTAGGTAGAGATGTGAAAATCTCTGTGATTAGTGATTTCTAGTAGGTGGTGCAGTCTCACCGACTGGCTCATCACCTCACCTAACAGTTATTGGTGATGGATCAACCGATGAGTGGACAACTCTTGTCCAATGATTCTCTAATCATGGTGCACCCAAAACTTGATCTCTAATTCATGAAGCTCATCGTGCCCAGAATATTGCTCCAATCCTTATTTAAGTCAGACCCACTATTTGCACGAACTAGATTCCTGGTTGAGTCCCTCACCGTATTTGAAATATTGAGCACAACCCATCCTCTAATCTGTAGCATCCAATGCCTAATGGATATGGTTGTATCTTCCTGGTGCAACTGAACCATTGTAACCAGCTGAGAACAATCAACCCCAGGAAGGGCCCGCACATCCACAATGATGGAAGACCTTAGACTTAATATTTTCTTAGGGAGATTTAATTTAGATCTCATTAAACTTGACTTGACATAGTCATAACAATTATGACTAACCTAGTGACATGGGTTAGCTCGAATTGTTAGTCACCTCAAATCAGAACTGGGTCGACACATATGGCCAGATAAGTGAGACCGGTGGAAGGGATATGTCATTAACTCGATAAGAACGTATTCGAGTTGAGTAGCTCTTAATTAAAAACCATTCGATCGCATCTGTCCAACTTATCTTAGACACCAAATTGTCAAACCAGAACCAATTGGGTTAGTCTATAATCCAGGCTCTAACCACTGAGCCAAATTAGATCTTAACTTGATCGAGTCACATCTAAATATGATTCGACCTTGACCTAGACTTAATCCTATTAGGCTGGTCAATTATTAGCTTTCATGATCCCAGCTAACCAACTTTTGATTCGGTTTGATCAACCGCTAGACCTAATTGAGCTACCCAAGCCCGAACCCAATTTTATGAAAATAGCTTAGATCTGAAATTCTTAATTTTAGACCTAATTTAATTTTATAAGCTTAATTTATTAATTAAGTCTTGGGTTCATAAATAAAATATGTAAATAAATCTTAGGATTTCAGGATCTAGAGTTTTGCAGAAAAGTAAGTTTGATTTCTGATTAAGGATGAACGCGTAGCACCCCTACACGCCATAAGAACAACCCATTGCATGGGAGGAGAGGGTCTTAAACCCTACTTTATTCTTATGATCGGACGGCCATGAGGGACACCTTAATCAGAAATATTGATTTAACTACAAAACTAGTTAGATCTAAGTTACATATCACATATATAATTTCAGATCTAACTTATACATGCTTTGCATACATCTTATGTATTAAAATCTGATCTAATTAGCATGCTTTCAGATCTGATACATTACATGTAACATCTGAAAAATAAGATTTAAATTGAACTATTCAATATAAAATCTATTCTAGACAGTTACTAGAATAATTCTACAACTAGTCTAGGCATGCAGCAGATCAATCTTATGAATTAATTAAATTTTATTTTCTATTTTTTGATCTGAATATAACATTTATAACATCAAAAAATTAGAGAATAAATTAGATCTAATTTATATTCTAATCATAATAAAATATAAAAATTCAAGACTATTCATAGTTTAAACTATTCCTAGTCTAGTCATGCATCTCATACATGTTAGATCTACTTAGATTTAATTTTAAATTTTTTGATTTTAGATCCAATCATATCTGATGTGATATCTGAAATTCATAAATATCAGATAAATAAAAAATAAAAATTAGATCTAAATTAGAGCCATCAACCTGGCTCAGATACTAGTTGAAGAAAAAAATTAGTTTTTTCCTTGCAGGATCTTCCAGATCTAATGAGATCTGGGGTGGAATATTTTTTTAAAAAAATTATTTTACTTTATTTTAGATCTAAGGTCTATTAGATATAATTTTTATTATCTAATATTTAATCTAAAATTAAATCTAAAATTTGAGGATTAGAGGAATACCTCTAGGGTAACTAGATTATCCTGTAGATGATCGCAGCAACGCCCGAGGTTCTAAAATAGCCACGCAGTCATCTGACCTCTACTGATATCCACTCGAGTAGGAACTAGATTATCTTCTCCTCATGAATTTTTGCTCCAAAAATTGGATTTGGATTTGATCTGGAAGATCTTCAAAAGATCTTTTGAAGCTGGAGTAGCAGCTTCTCGACAAATCTTTGCAGCCTTCTAATCAGGAAGCCACCATGCCTTGGACAAGCACCAGATGGATGCCCAACCTCTTGGACATGAAGAGGGGAGAGAAAGGAGTAGAGGGGGTATGGAGAAGTGGAGAGGATTCAGGCTTTTGCTGGGTATTGAGCAGAGTCTCTAAACCCTAGGCGCATATAGGGTTTAAATAGACCCTGCTGCGCCTTGCAGTGCCACATCATTCGACCAATCAGAAAATTTCAATTAATTCTGAAAAAAATTTGATTAGTGGAGTGATGTCATCTGATCATATTAGATAAAAATCTCCACAATTCCTCTTACTGTTGGTGCCAACACTGGATAAGCACAGTGAGATTGGCGCCCCACAGTCCAAGTTGATCAAGGGATCAGAGTCCTCATCTCATAGGACTCTATCCTTATCCACTTGGGGCGCACGCCATATCTGATTATGGCACCCACTTTGAGGATAAAATTAGTAGGTGGACACTCCACAAAAACTCTCCAATGACCTCTTTCCAAGTGGCCTTCAGTCCAAGGTCCATGAGTTAACGTTTGACCAATGTCCTAAAACAAAAATGGCAGGTGACAGGAATTGACAAGTGTTGTCTTAAATTCATCTCATGAATTAAGATAAGTCCTTTCTGAGCTGGACTGGCTCCAGTCAGACTGAGAAAAATCTTCTCAAGGTTTTTTGGGTGAGTCAAATCACATATAGCTCAGTCGAGATAGAAAAGATTACACGAAGGAGAAAGTTAGGCTCAATCGTGTGCTAGCATGATTTTTTTGAACCTAATTGGATCTAATCCAAATCAATCAAACTGGGCTAGCTCAATTGATGACATCTAGACCCTAACTCTTGTTTGTGTGACCCAGTTAGGTTTATTTCCATATGGTAATGAGACATGTCATGATCTCATCATCGACATCATCGAAATTCCTTTCGATGGACCAAAATTCTTTTGATTCAGACAATTAGAATGATCGATCATCAAGATCATTCTAATTGCTCCCAAAATCCACCAGTGACACCTAACAGTATATGGTGGCAACCCATCAGAAATAAAGACGAACCTCTCAGTGCAGCTACCTGTGTGATTGAGTTTCTTTATCATAAGTCCTGACTGAATTAGGGTTAAGATGAACTCGTCAAACCCAACATCAGTCATATGAATCAATCAATTGATCTGAGTCCAATGTGAAACCCCAATGGAAAACTCTTTTCCATTATTTCACTCTGTCATGGCCATGGGCTTAAGGACTCGATCTTTCGATCATCATAGGACTACTCCTTATTGGAACACGATCCCGGCTCCTCCCACGGACCTTGGGTGCAGCAGAACCAGCAACGAATAGATCTGGAGACTTCTGGACTCAATCGAAGGCCCTTGACGAAATCAGCCTGGTTACTGTCTTCTTCATCAGCCTTTCGTTCCAGATGAAGAATGCCTCTGAAATCACCTCTAAAAAATCCCAGATCTAGTACCCAACCAGATCAGGCCTGGCCCGAGGTCTTCCAATTCATAGATCTCGAATCAGGGTATTCTGGATAGAGAAAAAGATAGATGGAGACAGACCTTGCAGATCTGTCCTGCTGCAGCCTTTCCTGTGGATCTGTTGATGGAGATCTCACCCGTGCCTCAAACGACCTCAGATCAACTCCAGATCTAAGAGAGACTTGTATCAACCTCTTTATAAGAGATCCCAGGTCCTGGATCTAGAGTTTGGGTGACTGCAAGAGAGGGAGAAGAGAGAGAGTCGGCGGCTGCAAGGGGGAATGGGCTAGCACCTCCTTGCTTTTCTTTCCTTTTATGGACCTGGCGGCAAGAAACCCTAGGGTTTCTTGCTCCTGGGGCATGGAGAATGGCTGGAGAGAGAGGCAGAAGAGAGAGAGAGACTTGGGAGAATGAGTTCTGTATTTTTTTGGTTTTTTCAAACCCATACAAGTACATGTATATATAAACACAGGGTCAAGTGACCCAAACCCAAAACTCCCTTGACCAATTCTATGGGAGATTAGGTTAACCCAAGCCCATGTACACCCATGACTCGACCTAATCTCACCTATCCTGGACCTAGACCTGGCCCATAAAGAGTTGGTCCCTTGAGGCCCACATAACCTAGACCTCAAGAACCTGAAAGGCCCACAGCCTTTCAAACTAGGGCCCAACTAGCCCTAGAGCCTCCTTGAAGCCCTCATGAATGATGGACCTTGGCCTTAGCCTTAGTCCCTTGGGCCTTGGGCACACCACCTGGATCATAACAATCTCCACCTTGGTGTCCCAAGGCCTCAACCAGCTCCATTCTGTCCATCAGTCGAATCAGCTCAACACATCTCTGAAAGCTGTCCCATGGAAGTACCTTCATAAGTGCATCAGCTGGGTTCTCCTTGGTGTGTACCTTTACTAGCTCCACCTCGCCATCCTCCACAAGCTCCCTGATCCGATGATACCGAATGTCGATGTGCTTTGTTCTTGCATGATAGACTGAGTTCTGTGCTAATAGAAGTGCACTCTAATGGCCTCCTGAGTAAGGCCCATCTCCGTCAACAAACCCTTCAGCCAAATTGCCTCCTTAGCTGCTTCTGTCAGCCCGATGTACTCCACCTCTGTAGTGGATAGGGCCGTGATAGGCTGCAGACATGATCTCCAAGAAATAGGACCTTCATACAGGCTAAAGATGAAGCCTGTCTAGACCTCTGGGTATCCACATCTCTAGCGAAGTCTGCATCTACATAACCGCCAATCAGCCCCTGAGCCTCCCTGGACATGTCAGAGTATCCCACTGCACCTCCTCGCTGTCTGTAGCAGATGCCAACTCCAACTGAACCCGTCAGGTATCTGAATATCCACTTCAGAGCTCTTCAGTGCTCCCTGCCAGGCTGCGCCATGAACCTGCTAATCTGACTCACTGCATGAGCGATGTCTGTCCTACAACAGACCATCGCATACATCAAGCTCCCAACTCCTGAAGCATAAGAAACTTTCTCCATCTCCTGAGCCTCCACCTCAGTCTGTGGCGCCATGATCTTTGAGAGTCTGAAGTGACCGGCAAGTGGCAGCTCCGCCGGCTTTGCTCCCTTCATCCCGAACCTCTCTAAGACCTTCTGTATGTAGCCTCCCTGAGATAGATGCAGCACCCTCCTGGCTCGATCTCTGAAAATCTCCATGCCTAGGATCTTCCTTGCAGGGCCCAAATCCTTCATCTCAAACTCCCGAGATAAGGATGCCTTCAAATCCTGTATAACCTTCCTACTCTTGCATGCTATAAGCATGTCATCCACATACAAGAGTAGGAACACCCTAGAACCATCCTCAAGAGACTGAACATAAACATAGGGATCAAACTCGCACCTGAAAAGTTCAATGCTGTGCACATAGGAGTCGAACCACTTGTACCATTGCCTCGACGACTGCTTCAGCCTGTACAGCGACTTCTGCAACAGACAAACCTTTCCCTCTGATCCTGGATCCCTAAATCGGGTAGCTGCTCCATGTAAATCCTCTCCTCCAAATGCCCATGGAGGAACACCGTCTTGACATCCATCTGCTCCAGCTCTAAATCTTGAGCTGCTACAATGCTCAACAACACTCTGATGGAAGTAAGTCTGACGATGGGAGAGAAGACCTCGCTGAAGTCGATGCCTTCCTTTTGGGAGTATCCCTTGGCCACTAACCTCACCTTGAATCTGATACCTCCCTACTCTGAAGGCCCTTCCTTATGACTGTAGACCCATTTGCAGCCAATGGGCCTCTTCCCCTGTGGCAACTATACCAATCGCCATGTCTGGTTCTTGTAGAGAGACTACATCTCCTCGGACATCGCCTGGACCCACCGCTCTATGTCTTGGCTCTCAATAGCCTCCTGATACGTATATGGGTCTCCATTCACTGTCACCAGGGCATATGATAGCATCTCCTCGAAGCCATATCGGTCCGGTTGCCTGATGGTCCTCTTGGGCTTGTGTAGGGCAACACCAATATCAGTCCTCGGTCCAGCTTGCTCCTGCTGGACCTCTCTGTCTCAATCATCCGTCCGAGTCCTCTCCACCTGTGGAGACACCTTAGGTAGGTGCTCCACCTGAATGTCATGTCCTCCAGTAGTACTTGCAAGAGGGAAAATCAAAGAGGTTAGCTGTCCAGCAGCGCCCTGTTGGACCTCCTCCTGCTCCTGCTGCTCCTCCATGCCTGCTCGCCTCCGTAGGACTGACTCCTCATCAAAAGTCACATCCCGACTAATGATAACCTTTTTTTCCAAGGGATCCCACAGCCTGTATCCCTTGACTCCTCGCGGATAGCCTAGAAACACCGCCTTGCGTGATCTGGTGTCTAGCTTGCTCCACTCACCAGTTCCAATGTGTACATAGGCCGTGCACCCAAATACCCGTAGATGGCCCAGCCCAACTATCCTCCCAGACCACACCTCCTCTGGAAGCCTGCCATCCAACCTTATGTGAGGTGACCGATTGACCAAGTAACCCGCTGCATCTACTATGTCAACCCAGAACTCTTTTGGAAGCCCTACCTGCAGCCTCATGCATCGTGCCTTTTCTAGAAGTGTTTTGTTCATCCTCTCGGCCACCCCATTCTGCTGTGGAGTCTCCTTAACTGAGAAGTGTCTCCTGATCCCACACTCCTCACAGTAGTCCTGAAACTCTCTGCTGGTGTACTCTCCACCATTGTCTGACCTCAGACACTTCACGCTCCTCCCCTACTCCTCCACCTCAGTTCTCCAGATCTTGAACTTGGTGAAGACCTCTGACTTCTCTCTCATGAAGTAAATTTAGAGTTTCCTTGAGAAATCATCAATCAGGGTCATGAAGTATCTAGCCTCATTCCTAGCTAAGACTGAGGCTGGTCCCCACACATCCGTGTGTACTAACTCTAGAGGGGCTGCACTGCGGGCTGTACTGATGTTGAACTGAACTCTCCTTTGCTTTTCCATTTGGCAAGGCTCACAGATCTCTCCTGTAGCACCATCCTCCAGATCAGAGATGAGTCCTCTCCTGCTCAACTCCCTCAGCCCCTTGTCACCCATATGGCCTAGGCGGTAGTGCCACATCTTATAAGCCCCCTGCTGATCTTGTGCTGCAGTTGCTGCATCAGACTCTCCAGTCACCACAGATCCCTCCATGCGATAGAGGTTATTATCCAACCTCTTACCTCTCATCACTACCATAGCTCCATTGGAGGTGTTCAGTACTCCACTTCTAGCCCTACTGCTGAAGCTGTATCCACTGCGCTCCAAGTAGCCTAGTGACACCAGATTCTTTTCCAGCTCCGGGATGTGCTTTACATTTGTCAATGTCCTCACAATCCCATCAAACATCCTCACCCTGACTGTCCTTATCCCAGCCACCTTGCAAGGATGATTATCGCCTAAAGTCACTGATCCCTCATCTGTCTTGATGTATGTCGCAAACCAAGACCTGTGTGGTGTGTAGTGATGTGAGCACGCAGAGTCTAGTGTCCACTCCTCTGTGTAATGCCTGTGACCATCTAATACCACAAGTAGATCATCCTCCACTTGCTGCCCAGCAACTGCACTCACTGATTCTGAGCCACTTCTTTCTCCCTCTTGCTCTTCCATAGTGGACATTCTCACTTGAAGTGCCCGAACTCGTTGCACTTGAAGCATTTCATCTCTTTCTTTCCCTTCCTGGACTTGGACCGCCCCCTGGACTTGCTTCTGCCTCTACTTCTACTTGTCCTCTCCCCTACTGCCAAACCCTCCTGGGCAGCCCGATCTCTGGTCAACTTTTTTCTTTGCTCATTAGACCTCAGCACCGAGACCATGTCCTCATATTCTAGAGTCTCCTTGCCGTAGAGCAGTGTAGTCACCAAAGAGTCATATGATCCTGGTAGCGAACACAAAAGCAACAAGGACTTATCCTCCTCATCCAACTTCACCCCGATATTCATCAACTCTGTGCACAACTGGTCGAACCTCTGAATGTGGCCAATCACATTAGATCCCTCCTACATCTGAAGACTGTACAACCTCTTCTTCAGCATTAGCTTGTTGCACATATTCTTCCCCATATATATGGTGTGCAACTTCGACCAAAGGCCCTTCGGGGTCTTTTCCTCCAGCACTGAATACAACTCCACATCTGCCAAACATCCTCTGATCACCGAGCATGCTTTCTTCTCCAACGATGCCCACTGTCTATCTGTCATTCCCTCTGGCTTCTCATCCAAAGCCTGATCCAGATCTGCTTGCACCAGAAGATCCTCCATCCAGATTGTCCATATAAAAAAAAATTTCTTGCCATCAAACTTCTCGACATTGACCTTCATATTGCTGCCCATGACTGGATCCAAGCCAAACAAGCAATATAAAATCAAGAAGTGTAGAATATACCTTGATGGTACCTTGCTAAAAATTTTTAGCACTTGGGATCTTCAACTTCTCACACTTGGAACCACTTCCTCACTATCGTGGCTCTGATACCAACTATTGAAACATGATCCTGGCTCCTCCCATGGACCTTGGGTGCAGCAGAACCAGCAACGAACAGATCTGGAGACTTCTAGACTCAATCGAAAGCCCTTGACAAAATCAGCCTGGTTGCTGTCTTCTTCATCAGCCTTTCATTCCAGATGAAGAATGCCTCTGATATCACCTCTAAAAAATCCCAGATCTGGTACCCAACCAGATCAAGCCTGGATTGAGGTCTTTCAATTTATAGATCTCAAATCAGGGCATTCTAGATAGGGAAGAAGATAAATGGAGATAGACCTTGCAGATTTGTCCTACTGCAGCCTTTCCTGTGGATCTGTTGATGGAGATCTCACCCATACCTCAAACGACCTCAGATCAACTCCAGATCTGAGAGAGACTTGTATCAACCTCTTTACAAGAGATCCTAGGTCCTGGACCTAGAGTTTGGGTGACTTCAAGAGAGGGAGAAGAGAGAGAGTCAGCGGCTGCAAGGGGGAAGGGGCTAGCGCCTCCTTGCTTTTCTTTCCTTTTATGGACCTGGCGGCAAGAAACCCTAGGGTTTCTTGTTCTTGGGGTGTGGAGAATGGCTGGAGAGAGAGGGAGAAGAGAGAGAGAGACTTGGGAGAAAGAGTTCTGTATTTCCTTGGCTTTTTCAAACCTATACAAGTACATGTATATATAAACACAGGGTCAAGTTACCCAAATCCAAAACTCCCTTGACCAACTCTATGGGAGATTAGGTTAACCCAAGCCCATGTACACCCATGACTCGACCTAATCTCACCTATCCTGGGTCCAGACTTGGCCCATAAAGAGTTGGTCTCTTGAGGCCCACATAACCTAGACCTCAAGAACCCGAAAGGCCCATATTCTTTCAACCTAGGGCCCAACTAGCCCTAGAGCCTCCATGATGCCCTCATGAATGATGGACCTTGGCCTTAGCCTTGGTCCCCTGGGCCTTGGGCATACCACCTGGATCATAACACTCCTCTCATCTACCGAGGTTGATAGATCCCTTCTTGGTGCGATCTGATTCCTACAATGAATATGCTATAGCCAACATACACCTCAGAATTTTGAATGGCTAGGAGATCGAGTTATGGTGTAGTCAAACTATAACACACTCAAGATAAACTGTCGATGTACCTCAGGTCAAAGAACTAGACACACAGCTGCAGCATCGAGCTAGTCATCGATGAGAAGGTAGACTTCCTTATGACTACTCGAGGTGGTCACGCTCAGTACTCTCATTCTCAATAAATACCTGTACTCTCACTCTGGTGTCTCCACACTATAGACTCAAAACACATCTACCCTAAGGAAGCGATCATACACCAACCTTCCAGATCGATCATCATCCTCATGATGATCCTATGGTCAGGAGCTGTTTATGAGTTAGTTATGTAAATTCATGCCTTAAATTTTTAACTCTTAAAAATATGAATTAACATTCCTACTAACTCAAAGGATGTATCACAGACATAATGTACATAATTTGATAGTAGAATAACCCTTTTATTCATTTATAGTCAAAATTATAAATTTGCCCTTACATTTGTATAGGAATGTGTCAGCCAATCTGGCATCTAGGGCACACATCTAATACTTCTCTCTCCTTTGGTGACTTTGCAAAGGTACTTCAATCAGAAGCTTCATCCTATTTTCTTACGGAGCTTGGTGTGCACATGAAGTAGAAGGCCTGCAGATCCAAGTCTACGCAAAGGCTTGAATCCAGATTCTGAAGATTTGATCTTCCATCTATTGTGATTCAGGTAAAGATTTGATCTTTGTTTAGTTAGATATATAGAAAACTTTTAGATGCAACCCCAGTTATCCACGAGAAATAGATTTCTTTTCCTTCAATTGGTATCAGAGCAAGGCTTTGATACATGGATACATATCTAATTTTTTTTTGAATTATTTATATATTGTATGTAATTAAAATTTTATGTTAAATATTAAATATGATTTAAATCAATTTTAATAAAATTTTTGATTTGATTTTGATTGAATTAGATAACCCTAATCAATGGTTGATTAAGATTGTCATAAGTTTGTTATAACAGAATTTTATTATTATTGAATTCTTGTTAGAATAACAACCTAATCTAAAATTTATTTTAACAAAATTTTAATATTGCTATTTTGGTTATGAAGTGGGATTTATTTCAAATCTAAATTGAATCCACTTTTATGAATTTTTAGATCTAAATTCTTATGAAATTTCATATTACACTAAAACAGATTTAATCCAAAATTTAATCTTTATGCATTCATATTTGCATCTAATTAATTTTCTATATGATATCAAATTTGAAATTGATATTTTATAATCAGTATAAAATGTGCTTCAGATTTGATATGATGTATATGATATTGGGTTTTGATAATACAATGAAATATAGATTTCAAAAATTTTTATACATTCAACTATTGAAAATAAGTTTAACAATTAAACAGGACTACCGGAACACAAAAAACCTAGGAACATCTTGATGATTCAATCAAACAATTTAAGTATGTGTAATAACAAGGGATCAGATGTCATATACCAATATGAAGATGAGGGTCTGGTAATCGAGTGATCTCCACAAGACTTCAAAGTAGAAGCCCTCCAATGGTGATCCACATAGGACTGATCAGGATCCTTCCCAATTCGACGCAGTGCTGCAGCCATCTAAGTAAGTCCATTGTCGATCGTTCTTCGCAAGAATAGATTGTACCATTACTTGTATGCCTTTGATGCCTCCACGAGGACCATACTAGAAAATATTTCTTATAAAAACTCACCATGTAAAAATCAGATTAGATATTCAACACTTGAACAGTCTGATTTTAGGACAAGCATCACATGCTTTCCAATTTTCTCTTGCCTTCCTTTCTATTTTTCTCTCCCTTTTTTCTTATCCTTTTTTAAATTTTTTCTATCTTTTTTCTCTTCATTTCCATGTCTAACTACCAAGGAAAATACCATATTTATCACATAGGAGATGCCCCCTTTAAATAAGAAAGAAGGGGTGCCTCCAAGGGATGCCAACAATTGGCATCTCATCATATTCATCAGTGATTAATTCCATTTAAAGAGAGTTTGTTGGGATTTTAATCTACAGAAGGATTCTCCTCTATGCACACCACCCAAGGCACCATCTGATGCTGCCATCCCTTAGGAATTAGCATGGAATAATGAAGAGATAGGAAGGAAGTTAAGTGTTTAATGAGAGATGGACTCTTCCATTTCTCATCGCACAAAAATTATGGCATCCCAATTAATTTTGGTGTGAGAGTTCCTTGATAGAGAAGGACTCTTTCATCTCTTCTATGCCCACATATCTCAAGGCACCATTTGATGGCACAAAAAATAAGTGAATGTGTAGAATAAAGAAGAAAATTAAGAGGAGTACTTAAGGACTCCTCCATCTTAATGCAAAAATAAATGGGGTGTGCCTTTATTTTGGCATGTGGTTTGGTGTGGAGGAAGTTGATTTCTTATGGAACGCTTTCATAAAAATCAGATAAGCCATCTATTAATTTATAGGTTGAAACCTAATCCCATTAGGTTAAGGCATCAAGCTTAAGGGTTAGCACAAACACCTTTGCATTGAACCCAATTGGGAACTTGGGTTAATTTATATGCTAGTAATTTAATTAACCCATAAGATTTATAATAAATCTAAATAGATTAAATCAAGATCAAATTTTTATTGTGTGTGACCCATTAGGTTTTATATCTAGCCAGCAGTGGACTCAAACTCATGACCTAATTCAATTAGGTCAGCCCAAAGGCATCAATTAATTAGAACACCTTCTAATTGATTTCTGAATTAAACTCCTTTAATTCTTGTAAGTCTATAAGTCAATATTGACATCTAATAACATGTCATGACTATCCAGATGATATAAAATTTGATAGAAATACCAAAATTATCCTTCCGTGGTGAGTTACCATGCAATTCAATCCTTTGATCATACAACATCCCAAACAGGCCATAGGCATGGAATCATGTCAAGCCCAAATACCTATCCATATGTATTTTGATTTGATGATGATGACTCGATTGATGAACCAGTTGAAACTTTTTCTACTATTCATCTCTGTTCTGACCAAAGATTCTCAGAGTCATCATCCTATGAGATCACATAGGATGTTCTCTCTTCCTACAAAGAGTAACTGATTCTTTATTGACCACTCACAACTTTCATGCATACTTTATCAGACCCAGAATATCCCATACACATCTCAAAGTGACATGCTAGGGACTAAATCAAAGTAAGGATCTATAAACACAAGGTACCATGGTGATCTCAGGTCAAAAGATCACTTGCACCACTCTCACTAGAGAACCATCTGTCGACATGCTGTAAGGCTCCATTAGATATTCTCCCTGTGGATAAGTTCAGTAAACTCATTCTCCAATGTGCACCTAAATCGTTGTATTAGTGGCACCACATAAGTGATTGTGAGATCAATCACCCTCTCCATCGAGCATACATAGGATATTCTAGTCTTACTAGAATCATCGATCCCTGACTTGATGATCCAATGATTGAAAATATTTTAAATTGAAACTATCAAGATTTTAGATCTCACTAGCGTGATCTTATAATGGCCCTAAAATTATTATCCTAATCTATAAGATTTATCATAATCATAAAAAATATGATGTAGTAAATGATAAAACATAATACCTCATGAATAAAATAACCAATGTCATGCAAATGAGCAGGAAGATAACACAAGAAAGTCTCTATCGCATCACTCATGCGATTGGCTTGTAGGGCATTATTCTTTCAATCTCCCACTTGCACTAAAACCAATCGCCTTTGTACCTGATGCCCAATGCAATCAAGGTGGAGAACACACTGTTGCTGTATTAAGGCTTAGTGAACTGGTCCATTGTGCTGTTCTTTATATAAACTCATTTTATGATCAAATCATGAATGAGATGAAAGTATCGTAGGATGTGCATGGGTTCCTGGTGAGACCACATCCAACTCAGCGATGAATGCTTTCATTAGGTGACTTTCCTTAGCAATCTTTATTAATAGTAATTAACTGAGTCAAATACTGTTTTGCTGTATGAAACTCTTCTAATTCACTATCCCTCTAATACTTCTCAAGTACTTTGAGAATGCTTTTCATAATTTTTAAAAAATTCTATCATGGATCTGCCTGAAATTATTGATTATGCACAAGGCATAAACTACATCAAGCTTGGTACATTGAATATATATGGGTAAGTAAACTCTTTTACACCCATTTATGTTGAACCCCTTCAACATAAAATCTATGTACCTAGACTGGGACAAGCCTAACATCCACTTACATCTATCCCTATAGATGCCAAGTATGTTGGATGCTTAATGTAAGTCTTTTCAAAGAAAATCTCTATGATAAGCATGTCATTGACCAAGTGCAATATTGAGACTAGCTTCCCAATATGTTGTATGTCTTCCACATATATAACCAAGAAGTTAGTGGCACTCCCACTTGTCTTCTTATACACACACGATTCATTTATATTTTGATAAACATTTTGACTATCTCATCAAAAATAAAAGTACCTACTCCTCAATAATTATTTTAATCCATAAATATATTTGCCCTCCCACTAGAGACAAATTCTCTAAATGGTGTGTGGCAATAGCAAGCAAAAATCTGGATTGACATTTTTGTTAGCAATCTGTTGGGTCATATCCATAGGTGCTTCAACTATAGTCCATACTGGTTGATGTACAAGGAGTTCATTTCGGATGTCATGGTTTCAAGCTATCTATCAGAGTCTCTACTCATGAATATCTTTGAAAAGGTTAAGAAAATATTATTCTCAATGATGTATGGTGTATCGTCATTCTCAGTGATAAACTCATATTTTGAGTGGTACATTACACACTCAGATTGACCTTCAGTGAGGAGGTGTGTGTCATGGTTGTGCCTCATCAATTGGCACATTTGGTCGAGGATCAACTTGTGGATACTCCACAGGTTATGATGGGATAATTCATAGTTTTTAATTTCTCGAGTTCAATTATCCTCCTACTGTCTCCTTCTTAGAATTTTTTTTTCCAAAAGATGGCATACCTACTAACAAAACATCTTTTGTCCAGTAGGGTGGTAGAAATAGTATCACTTACTACTCTTTAGGATAACCTATAAACTTATACAAACATGATCTAGCACAAAACTTATGTACATCAACTCTTTTCACATAAGCTGGGCAACCTGCTTCTTTCCTTTTCCATATCTCATATGGAGTGTTAGTAATAGATTTTGATGGTATCTAATTCAAAATACATGCAGTAATTTTTAGAGCATATCCCCAGACTGAGATAATAAGGTCTATGAAGCAAATTAAGAAACATACCATATCTCATATAGAGTGTCCATTTCTGGATCGAGATATTATTAGCCTTTGAACATCCATATGTATAAGGCCTAATAACTCACTCACGTCTTTTCTCATATCCAATAAATGGGATCTTAATCATTTTACCCATATGGGGTGTCCATCTCTAGGTCGAGATATTATTAGTCTTTGAACATTCATATGTACAAGGCCTAATATCTCGCTTATGCCTTTTCCCATGTCCAGTAAATGGGATCTTAGTTATTTTACCAATGAGATAAGATTTACAAGTTTTATATGATTCAAAAATCATACAGATCAAAGAACTCTTCTTTATATTACTTGTTTATCTTTGACTCACAAAAATGGTCAAGTAGGCAATGCTAGAGATATGTGACCATCACATATTCTTTTCTCATTCTCATCAATATGAAGAACAATACATTGAGTAACAGAAACATGAGATCATTATCATAAATCTATTTCCATAAAATTTACTAGAAGGAGAGCAATTTTTGCTCTTAACATTAATTTCAAAACTATGCTACAATAACAAAAGAATTGAAATAATATTTTTGATAAATTTAGGTGTATAACAATAGTCTACTAGTTTCTAAACTTTGCTAGAAGGTTACATATATAAGTAGATTCCTACAGCCTTAGCATGAATGGACTATCCATCAGTGCCAAAAAGCATGTAGTCATCTCACTTCAGCTTTATAGGTCTAGCAATGCTTTGCATAAGTGAGACTTATATGAAGTATCTTATACTCAAAATTCTGAAGCTGAAGCACTCAATGATAAATTAGTTTGTATCATATACAAACCATTAGTAGATGCAACTTTTGCATCCTGCTACTGCTTCACACTTGCAAGATAACTCTTGCAATTTATTTCTAATGCTTATCATTACTGTAATGAAAACTGATACCCTTAGTGAAGACATTCTTCACCTTTCTTCTCTTGAGAGATGCTAAAGAAGAAACTTGGAAGAGTTAGCAAGATCAAATCCTAGATTAACTCACCATCCATGATATTGACTTAATCGTATGATTAAGTTAATCATGATATACTTGACAGTCATACAGTCATCCCCGCCATATCTCATATGCAGTTTTTTCTTCTTTATAGTATTATCTCCAATCAAATCAGAATCAGGAGAATAGGAGACTATCTCCTATGTGAAAATTATTTTTAGGTTTCTTAATCATTTCATGAAGTTTGGTCAATTTAAAAAGTATCAAATATACCATGCAGTGATAGTAAAGATGCATATGAATATATAAAAATAAAAAAAGACTAGTTATGATGACATGCACAATTTAAATGAGGTCTTTGATTTAATTATGTCTCTCACTATTTTAGAAAATTTTATAACCCTCAAATATGAAAAATAAAAAAATCAATCATCTAGTTCCTTAGTGGGGTTAAGATTCCAATTCTTCATAAAAAATCTTGTGGATAGCACAACAAGCTCTTATGAGTTCAAGGATAGGTAACTCTTTACCAATTGCATCTCATGCAACTCTCAACATAGTTTTTACCTCTAAAATACTTATAACCTTGTGGATAGCACAATAAATTATAATATTTTTGTTAAGTCATATCCTTCAATCTTATATGGTCATATCTGAATAATACTATCCTTATGGATAGTACAACAAGGCAGCACTACTAAAATATACCATAAGCATCACTAAATCAACATCATATCAATCTCTATAACAAATTTTCTGGATAGCACAACAAACTCACTACAGTTTTTGACATACTCTATTGACTTAGTATAAGCTAAATATCATTAGCTTCATTATGCACCAAGATAGTATTAAATCAGTCTCCACAGCAAGTTTTATGGATAGCACAACAAGCCTACTATGGTTCTTGACATAATACTGGCTTGGCATGAAGGAAGGTATGGGTAGTGTTCTTAACACTTCATCATTATGACTTAATATAATTTAAATGAGAGACTTAGATCTCATGCATATCCAAAACATATACAAATGCATCATATGCAATCTAAATTTTAATTCTAACTACCACCATTTAAGAGCATATAAAGAAAATCTAATAGTTATAGACTTCTGAAAAATCATCCGAGCTATAGGATGGTATATAGATCTAACCCTAGGTGCATCATAGATTGAACCATCTCATGGTCAATCTTAATGTACCTTTGCTCTCTAAACGTCCGTTGGTCCAGTCTTCATCTCAATGAAGACTTCCATGAATATCTCGATCTTTATCTAAAAATAGAAAGAAATAATTTTTATCTATTTTTAAATAATTTTTTTTATAATTTTACATCAATATGTAAAATTCTCAATCAATAGTTGAAAATATATAAAAGAAAGATACAGCTGATAATACAATACATCAGGGGCACACAGCCCCTATTGCAACTCTTGCAGATGCATTTATATAATCAGTCAATATGGAAGTATTCATGCATACATCCATCACATAGATGTACCAAAGTCCATAACCACTCATCATGCATTTTATAACAATTATAAAATATGATAATTAACTTCTCATGTTATCTTAATTATGATATCGTTCATAAATATGTCCATGGAGATGTTTAAATATATGGGCATAAGATCCATCTAGGATTTTTTATTTGGATTCAACTCTTGATCCAATTTTAATATTAAGTCAATCATTTGTCATCCTTTTGAGTTGAGTTGACTAATTTTTAGATTGACCCTAATCTAATTAAGTTAGCAAAGATCCGATCAACCATGACTCATGCCCTAATCAAGTTAGGGTAATGACAATTTGATCAAACTTAATTAAACATAATTTTTAATCAAATTAAAAATATGAATTTGATTTAATCTATAATTATAAATTCTAATCATATTAGGTCAATGAATTATAGTTAAATAAATCCATCAGTAAAAATTCTAATCTATATCTGAGGCATCCTTTCCATGATCAAAATTTTTTAGCTCCACACATACCTTGGGGCAATAATCATAATGGATAATCCATAATGACGAATACCCAATTATATAGTGGTCAGCCCTTGGAACTTAGGTGAATGCATCAAATGCAAGAATCCTAAGTCTTGACAATGTACATCCAATGTATCATTCCAAGGCTCCACGCATCACATGCACTGGATTTATAATTTCATCAAAAAATCAGATCATGGGATCTAACTTATACTTGTCACACAAGTCTAAAGACCATGAAATCTCATATCCAAGTTTGATCATGGATTGATAACATTTATTATTAATAAAAGATGCATCAAAAATATCAATTAAACATCAATCAGAAAATCTGATTTTGACATAATCTGAACTAGATCTAATCCATATCATAATAATAACATGATATTTGATTGAATCAATCAAGGGTGGCTCTGATACCACTGTTGGATTTTGATAACACAGTGGAATATAGATTTTAAAATTTTTTTATGCATTCAACTATTGAAAATAAGTTTAACAATTAAATAGGACTATCAAAACACAAAAAACCTAGGAACACCTTGATGACTACAATCAAACAATTTAAGCATGTATAATAACAAGGGATCAGATGTCATATATCAACATGAAGATGAGGGTCTGGTAATCGAGTGATCTCCATAAGACTGTAAAGTAGAAGCCCTTCAACGGTGATCCACACAGGACTAATCAGGGTCATTCCCAATTCGATGCAGTGCTGCAACCATCTTCGCAAGTCTACTGCCGATTGTTCTTCATAAGAAAAGGTTGCATCACTGTTTGTATACTTTTGATGCCTCCACTAGGACCACACTAGGAACCATTCCTGATAAAAACTCACCATATAAAAATCAGATTAGATATTCAACACTTGAACAGTCTGATTTTAGGACAAGCATCACATGCTTTCCAATTTTCTCTTGCCTTCCTTTCCATTTTTCTCTCCCTTTTCTCTTGTCTTTTTTCAAAATTTTTTCTATCTTTTTCCTCTTCATTTCCATGTCTAACCACCAAGGAAAATGCCATGTTTATCACATAGGAGATGCCCCCTTTAAATAAGAAAGAAGGGGCACCTCCAAGGGATGCCAACAATTGGCATCTCATCATATTCACTAATGATTAATTCCATTTAAAGAGAGTTTGTTGGGTTTTTAATTTGCAGAAGGACTCTCCTTTGCTCACACCACCCAAGGTGCTATCTGATGCTGCCACCCCTTAGGAATTAGCATGGAATAATGAAGAGATAGGAAGGAAATTAAGAGTTTAATGAGAGATGGACTCTTCCATTTCTAATCGCATAAAAAGTGTGGCATCCCAATTAATTTTGTCATATGAGTTCCTTCACAGAGAAGGACTCTTCCTTCTCTTCTACACCCACATATCCCAAGGCACCAGCTGATGGTGCAAAAAATAAGAGAACACGTGGAATAAAGAAGGAAATTAAGAGGAGTACTTAAGAAGGACTCCTCCATCTTAACGCAAAAATAAATGGGGCGTGCCTTTATTTTGGCATGTGGTTTGGCATGGAGGAAGTTGATTTCTTATGGAACACTTTCATAAAAATTAGATAAGCCACCTATTAATTTATTGGTTCAAACCTAATCCCATTATGTCAAGGCATCAAGCTTGAGGGTTAGCACAAACACCTTTGCACTGAATCCAATTGGAAACTTGGGTTAATTCATATTCTAAAAATTTAATTAACTCATAAGATTTACAATAAATTTAAATAGATTAGATCAAGATCAAATCTCTATTATGTATGATCCATTGGGTTCTATATCTAACCAGCAGTGGACTCAAACTCATGACCTAATTCAATTAGGTCAGCCCAAAGGCATCAATTAATCAGAACACCTTCTAATTAATTTTTGAATTAAAATCTTTTAATTCTTGTAAATCCACAAGTCAAGATTGAAGTCTAGCAATATGTCATGACTATCCAAAAGATATAAAATTTGGTAGAAATATCAAAATTATCCTTCCGTGGTGAGTTACCATGCAATTCAATCCTTCGATCATACAACATCCCAATAGGCCATGGGCATGGAATCATATTAAGCTTAAATATCTATCTATATGTATCTTGATTTGATGATGATGACTCGATTAATGAATCAGTAGAAACTTTTTTCTGCTGTTCATCCCTACTCTAGCCAGAGACTATCAGAGTCATCATCCTATGAGATCACATAGGATGTTCTCACCTCCGACAAGGAGTGATCGATTCTTTATTGACCACTCACAACCTTCATGCATACTTTATCAGACTTAGAATATCCCACACACATCTCAAAGTGGCATGCTAGAGAATAAACCAAAGTAAGGATCTATATACATAATGTACCATAGTGATCTCAGGACAAAAGATCACTTGCACCACTCTCACTGGAGAACCATCTATCGACATACTGTAAGGCTCCATCAGATGTTCTCCCTATAGATCAGTTCAGTGAACTCATTCTCTAATGAGTACCTACATCCTTGTATTAGTGTCACCACATAAATGATTGTGAGATCAATCACTCTCTCCATCGAGCATACATAGGATGTACCAGTCTTATTGGCATCATCGATTTCTGACTCGATGATCCAACGACTGGGTGAAGAAAAAATAGATAGTTTAAAGTATGTATTTTTAAAATTTTATAGTAGAATAATAAAAGATTAAATATTTTAATCTTCTAAATATATCTTAGATCGGATCTAAACTATCATTAAAATCTTTGATATAAAAAAATTATATATAAAATCTGATATAAAATAGAAAACTATATTGATCACATCGATGTCCTGAATCTGATCTAACTTTTAGATTATGCCGGTAGAGTTCAGAACTCATCACCTTTTCATGGATCGATGATCTCTACTATTGATAAGCATGGTATAAATCTCTCGCTGATGTCAAGCAACTGTACAGGTCATCCGGCCTCTATATATTGTCCACTCAAAGCTCGGATCGAATCTTCCTTCGTGGGAGTGCTAGCTCGTGTTGAAAGCTCTGGATGGCTGATCCAAGCTCCTTTTTTGGATCTCCTAGACTCCTTCAGATCAGAAGATGAAGCTTTATGAGAAGGTGGTAGTGTAGAAGATTGGATAAGACTCACTCTTGTATTTTTCTTCTCATAAAACTAAGAGATGAAACCCTAGAACCCACAGCTTACACCCGAGAGGAAGAGCACTTCCTCTGTTTCTCACGCATGGTAGCCCAACCCACTCTCAACTTTTTACATCCCCTCCTTAGATTTCTCATGCCAAAAAATACTTCTAATCTTGCACAAAACTGATCTCCTTTTAAGATTGGCATCCCATGGAAGATAAGGATAAGAATAAAGTAGTTTCGGTTCAAATTCAAGTGTTGGTTGATCCTTATCATCAATTTAAATCAAATTTGAATTAAATTTTAAATCAAACTTTATCTTTATCTTATAAACTTAGAGAGGGTTGATCAATATCAGAATGGTGCAAAAAATCTCATACAAAAATACTTTATGCATGGAGAAATGTGGTGGCGTGAAGAGGAGAGTCCAACTCAATTTGGACTCTAGATTTTTATTCAAATTCAAACTAATTTGAACTCAAATTTAAACCAATCAATTTTTAATTCAAAAAGACCAGATAAAGATGTGGAAAATACTTTTGGATATAAAAAAAATTACATAAAAAATTTCTCATGTGAAGAATAAGAGGGTGCAGATAAAGGAGGTGCAAGAATTCAAATTCGAATTATTTTTTCATCCAATTAGATTCTTAACCCAACCAAATTAGGTTAAACCAATTGAACCATTAAACCTAATCTAATTAGGTAGCAAATATCTTGATCAAATCTTAATCAAATCAAAAATTAATCAAGCTCAAGTCTGATCATATCAGGAATCGAACACCCTTAGTGATTAGGTCATCTCATAACCTAATCGGTCAAACCAAATTGAATCCAATTCAATTAGATTCGATCCAAATCTCAATGCTCAATCAAATTAGTTAATTAGCAATCTAATTACTAATTAATCCTCTCATAATTTATCAATAATTAGCAAATTAATTTATTTAACTTTTATACAGGGTTAATCATCAATCGAATTGACTATTTTATCCTAGAATGATTCTTAATCGTTGATCAGCCATATGATCAGTCAAAAACTTCTTTTGAGTGTGACCTCATAGGTTCGAATCTAAGCTATAGTATAAAATAATCTTTCTATACCAATCAAAGTGACATCTAGCAATGATACCGACGTCCGGATAGGTGAAAGATTGCAAAGCATCATTCAAGAACCTATTGGCATATGGTTATCGTATAATTCATCTTTTGACCCAAATGCTAAAGTGACCTAGATTTAACTACCAACCCTGATATGTCATCTACATTATATTTTAATTTTTAAAATCATCACATAGATTATCTCGATCAAGATTTTACTGAATTAAAACACACTGATACATTAACTCCTACTTATTCGGAGGGTCAATTCCATCTTGACTCACACACCGATTTGCAAGTACTTGACTATGTCAAAAATCTTTATCACTAAATTAAAAATTTAGATAGTTCACACAAAGCATAGTGAGTTGCTTGCAAGTCACCATGGTGATCTCAGTCGGAGGGACACTTATACCTATTCCTTCGTGAGCTACTCTTGACAGCAGAGTGCTCAGCAATTGGTCACGTTCAGTGAGATGTACTCCTATGTCTCACTTAATGCCATGCTAGTATCTCCACACTCTTTGGTTAAGAGAACAACCAATGTACATGGCACACAATGATCTATACTTGATATAGCTATCATCCTAATAATAGTATATCATTTGGTCATGAACTTAAGATTTAAGGACTAAATGATATATCCTCCTATATCGAATCAAATAGTCCTAAAACTTCATCACATAACAGGAGTTCAAAATGAGATGTACACAGTGATGAAAAATTAAATAATATTTATTAATTCAATAATTTATATACAATTACAATGATAAGCACAACCATCACAAGCTGATGATTGACTTTGGGATATAATTTCCAACAACTCTCATTTGGACTAAAGCCAATCGGTATAGTATCGTATACCCATCTTTGATTTGTAGTCTTCGAACTTTTGACACTGAGGGCTTTAGTAAATGGGTGGTCAGGTTCTCTTTTCGTCGATCTTCTGAAGCTCGATGTCACCTCGATCCATAATCTCTCAGACAGATGGTAGCGACAGAGAATGTGCTTGGTCTGTGATGTGACTTCGATTCCTTCACTTGAGCAATGGCACCAATATGTGCAGTACAACAAGATGGGCCATCAAGGGAGGATGCCACTCCGAGCTCATTGATGAACTTTCGTAACCACACAGCTTCTTCGCAGCATCAGATGCCACGATATATTTCACCTCAAGTAGAGTCGGCCATAGTGTGCTGCTTGAAACTTTTCAGCAGATTGCTCACCGTTTAGGATATAAATATATCCCGACATGCTCTTGCTGTCATCATGATCTGACTGAAAATTGAAGTCTGTAAATCTACAAGTTTTAAGTCAGATTCTCCATAGATAAGCCATGATCCTTAGTATTTCTCAAATACTTAAGGATGGTCTTTACGACCTTCAGTGATTCTCACCTGGATCGGACTGGTATTTGCTCACTACTCCTAATGAGTATGCCACGTTCAGTACGTACATATCATGGCATACATAATAGATCCACTATCGAAGCATATGAAATTCTACTCATATGCTCTCTCTCTTGAGGAGTTATCGACAATCACTCTTCGAGAGAGAAATTTCTTGGCTATCGGAAGATAGCTTTTTTGAAATTCTTCATGCTGAACCTTTTCAGCACAGTATCAATGTACATCGACAGGGATAATCCAAGCAACCTTTTAGATCTATCTCTATAGATCTTCATCCAAGGATGAAGGATGCTTCTCCCAATCTTTCATGGAGAACTGTGATGACAATCAAACTTTTATTTCTGTAATGTAGGGATGTCATTCTCGATTAAGAGAATATCATCGACATACAAAATAAGAAATACTACCACAGAGTTATTAACCCATTTGTATGTCAGGTTCCTCTCCATTCTTAATGAAGCCATACATTCTGATCACTTTATCAAAATGCATGTTCCAATTCGAGATGCCTGCTTAAGTCCATAATGGCCTTTGAAGCTTGCACACCTTAGACTCATCTGTGGATATGAAACCTTCAGGTTGTATCATATACACCTCTTCTTCTAGCTCTCCATTTAGGAAGACTGTTTTCACATCCATTTGTCAGATTTTATAGTCTAGATGTGCTGCTATCGCAAGCATAATCCGATAGACTTGAGCATTGCCACAGGAGAAAATATCTCATCATAGTCAATACCATAATGCTGACGGTAACCTTGGCAACTAGAAGGCTTTATAGGTCTCCACCTTTCCGTCTGCGCCCTTCTTCTTTTTGAAGATCCACTTACACTCTATGGATTTTACCCTTCAGGTGGGTCAACAATGTCCATACATTATTGATTTTCATAGACTTCATTTTGGATTTCATGGCTTCCAGCCACTTATCGAGTCAGACCTCTGCATCACATCTATATAGGTGATCGGATCCTCATTGTTCTCATCGAGTTCAACTGGATCTCCATCCAGACTAAAAACTATAGTATCTATCCATTGATGCGGTACTCTACCGGATCTTCTTAAAGATGTTTCTATAATAGTTTTAGATTTATCTAATCAAGTCTGACTCTATGAGTTTACTAGATTGTGTCGTTCTTCTACCGATCAAACTTCATCAAGTTTAATTTTGAGGTATTAGTTCCTTCACCAAGAAATCTTTTTCTAAAAAGACTGCTCTATTCTGAGAACACCTTCTATTCATCAGCAAATAGAAGTAATATCCTTGATCTCTTTTGGGTATCCTACAAATAGACATTTGTCAGATTAGATCCAAACTTGTCAGTTTTCAAATATTTGACATAAGCGGACATCCCCAAACCCTAAGGTGAGAGAGTGCTGGCTTACTCCTGTCCACATCTCATGTGGTGTTTTACTTACAGACTTACTCAAAATTTTAAATATAACAAGCTGACTCAAGTGCATTCTCAAAAAAAATGGCAGACTTGCAAAGCCCATCATGGACCGAACCATGTCTAATAGGGTTCGATTTTCTTTTTGATACACCATTATGTTGTGTGTTCCAGGAGGGATCCATTGTGAGAGAATCTATTCTCTTCTAAGTATGTAGAAACTCACTGGAGGTATTCTCCTCCTTGATCGGATCGAAGAGTTTTAATACTCTTTCAGTTTGTTTCTCTACTTCATTATGGAATTATTTGAACATTTCAAATGATTTGACTTATGTGTCATTAAGTAAAGTACCCATATCTGATAGGTTATCTGTAAATGTAATGAAATAATAATATCTATCTCTGGCACTAGTGTTCATTGGTCCATATACATCAGTATGTATCAGACCTAGAACTTCACTGGCTCGCTCATTTTTTCAGTAAAAGGTGATTTGATCATTTTTCAAGAAGATAGGACTCACAGATTGAGAGTGATTTCAATCACTGACTTCAAAATTTTTTCTTGTGTCAACCTGTTTATTCTGTTCTATTAACATGACCTAACTATAATGCCAAAGGTAGATATCAGAGACATCACTAATTCTAGGATGTTTGTTGGACGTGTACATTACACTAACAGTTTGACAATATGTAAATACCATTGTTCAGCTATCCATTCATCACATTAACACATTCATAATGATATTAAAATTATTTTTTTTATTAAAATTTCATAACTGTATATGGCCAAAAGACCTATAGAAATAATATTCAATAAAAAGAAAGGACAAAAGTGATATTACTTAGAATAATTATATTAGACTTGAATACAAGCTTAATAATCTCTAACGCTAGAACTGAAACTGATCTTCCATCTCCAACATTAAGAAACTTTCATCTTCTTCAAATCTCTACTGACCTGTAGACCCTGTAATGAATTGCAAATATTAAAAGGGCTCGGTATCTAATACCCAGGTATAGAATCATAAATTGAGAAATTACAAGGTGTTATCATATAATTATCTTGTCCAGCAATAATTACTTCTTTCTCGCCTGTTCGGATCCAGGGAGGAATGTATTGAGGACAATTCTTTTTCAGTGCCCCTGCTTCTTGCAGTAGAAGCATTCCGCCTGACTCTGATCGGACTTAGATTTCTTGGTCTGACTAGGCTGGGTGCCCCAGCACTTTGCATCCTTTTCTTGTTCTTCTTTTCTTTCTTAAAGGATCGACGTCCAGAAGAAGACCCTCCCACAATATTCACTGACTCCTTTTGGAGCTGGTGATCCTTCTCAAAGTTTTGCAGCAACCCCAGCAAACTATGGTAGTTAACTAAGGCTTTTCATTCAAAAATGAGTAAGAAAAGGAAGGTAGGACTTGGGCAGAGAGTTCAGAATAGCATCTTTTCCAACTGCTCATGCAGAGAAAGCAAGCTTGCTTAGGTGCTCAATCATCTCGATATGTACAATACATGATCAGTGACTGATGCTCCTTCCTCATTCGAGCATTGAAGATGGCAAACTAGTCTTGTGCCTCTCAACTCATCGGGTGTGCCAAAAGATCGTTCAATATTTGCAACATATCCTATGGCTGAGCATTCTCGAAATGATAGCTAAACTCATCATTCATCACCCAGCATAATACAACGATCCGTAGTCTCGATCATTGAGCCACTTCTGATAAGTGTCTCTAATCGAGCTATGTGTTTGGAGCTGGCTCCTCGAGTGTCGGATCAGTTAATACATACAAGATCCGTTCATCTCCAAGATAATTTTGAGCTTTCGATACCAGCTATTAAAATTTGGTCCCATCAATTTATCACTATCTAATAGTGATCGAGCGACAAGGTGGTGGCCATAATTGCAAAAAAAAAATCAAAACCTAATTAGTATATGAATTAATTGAGCCTAAAGATATGAATTTTAGTCTAAAGGTTCTCTCCTATTTTATTTGAATTGATAGCCTCTACCTTCAATTCGAGAATTACACTAATTTTTAGTGGGTACTAGAATCCACATGGATGCATATGGGCTCGAGTGTGGCTCGGCCAACCCTTGTGTACCATGGATAGGTTTTAACCAATTATTTCATCAAATAATTTTTAGTATTAATTTTGCCCCAGACACCTCTTCAGCAGGCGTGTGGTGCCTCCACTGAAAGTTCTGGTTAGATCCAACCATTAATATGCCAGAATTTAGTGTATCTAACAAACTGAGTGATCAATCTGAGTGTGCTCAGCCAACCTGACCATCATCAGAAAGACACAACTAAAATAATATATTATGAATGATAATTCTGACAGCCAGATGAGCACCAGGATGTGGCACCTCCAATGATCATCTAAACCATTGGACTCATTATCACCCAACTTAATGGGAGGCTATGATCTAGTTATCACCATAACTATTTCATTTTTAGGGACCTAACAATTTTAGAAGATTTAATTAGTTGAATTGAGAGATAAGAAAAGACTTGACCAGTTAATCTTAATCCTCCACTGACTTCACCAAGTCAGATTAAAGAAGATTAGATAAAAGTGATCCAACCAATCAGTCATAAATCCTTCCACTGACTTCACCAATCATGAAGAGGACTCAAGATAAGTCGAACTAGGGGCACCTAAATCAGTCACACTAATTTTCTAGTTAGCATGGGTCAACTCCAATCATTAAGTGATCTAATCAAAATATGATTCACCATGTTAGCCAGGTAAGTGAGATCGATGGAGGGATATTCATTAACTGACATAGACTCAATCTATGCGAGTAGCTCCCAATTAATGACCACCGATCAAAGCTGCCATACTTACCTTAGACACCAACTGGTTAGTCATTTTCAATTTGATCAACTTATAGACTTGGATTCAACCACGGAGCTATGATCAAAGTTCATATTGGTCTAATCAAAGATATGACTTGACCAACTATATCTATTGAAATTGATCAAGAGAAAAAATTGACCCAATCAGAATTAACTTTTAATTAGATTTGATCAATTACTAACATGGTCCATTATCAATGATTTCTAACTCTAGGTCTAACAAGTTAAATGGACTTGATTCGAGCTAACCCATTAACCCATGAGTTATAAAATTAATCCTTAGATCTTTGATTCTCAAATTAGATTGCTTAATTCTTAATTAAGTTTTGGACTGATATGGGTTCGGGTTCAATGTTTGAAAATAATTTTTAATTTTATAAAATATTTTTACAATCAATCATCTAATGATCAAGACTCTAATTTCAGATCTAATATATATTATTTTAGATCTAAAATAAAATTTTAAATTTTTTTCATTGTTCATCATCATGAAATGATCACGCAGCACCTCTATACGCCATAGGAGATTTCATCGAATGGGTAAATAGGATAGTAAAATTTTGATTTCTCCTATGATCGAATGGCTATGAAGATCTATCCAATCAGATTACTATACTACTCAGATTCAAAATTAACTATTTAGATCTAATCTAAGTAATTAAAATCATATTATATATAAAAAATTTATGTCATAAGAAACCTTGCTCTAATACCATCTGAAGAGAAAATGGATAGTTCAAAGTATGTATTTTTAAAATTTTATAGCAGAATAATAAAAGATTAAATATTTTAATCTTTTAAATATGCCTTAGATCAGATCTAAACTATCATTAAGGATCTATGATATAAAAAATTTATATATAAAATCTGATATAAAATAGAAAACTGCATCGATCACATCGATGCCCTGAATCTGATATAACTTTTAAATTATATCGATAGAGTTCGAACTCATCACCTTTTCATGGATCGATGATCTCCACTACTGGTCAGCATGGTATAAAGCTCTCACTAACATTGAGCAGTCGCATAGGTCATCCGGCCTCTACAGATATTCACTCGAAGCTCTGATCAGATCTTCCTTCGTGAGAGTGCTAGTTCACGTCGAAGGCTCTGGATGGCTGATCCAAACTCTTTTCTTAGGATCTCCCAGACTCTTTCAGATCAGAAGATGAAGCTTTATGTGAAGGTGATGGTGTGAAAGATTGGATAAGACTCACTCTTGTATTGTTCTTCTCACAAAACCTAGAGATGAAATCCTAAAACCCATAGCTCACACCTGAGAGGAACACTTCCTCTGTTTCTCATGCATAAAAGCCCAACCCACTCTCAATTTTTTACATCCCCTCTCTTAGGTTTCTCATGCCAAAAAACATTTCTAATCTTGCATAAAACTAATCCTCTTTTAAGGTTGGCATTTCATGACTGATAAGGATAAGAATAAGGTAGTTTCAGTTCAAATTTAAGTATTGGTTGATCTTTATCACCAATTCAAATCAAATTTAAATTAAATTTTAAACCAAACTTTATATTTATTTTATAAACTTAGAGAGAGGTTGACCAACATTAGAATGGTGTAAAAAATCTCATGCAAAAATACTTTATGCATGGTGTTGGTGCAGAATTTCGCCAATGCCGGAGAAGCTGGAGTCGAAGGGATCGCGTCTACCGTCGGGACCTGCAAGGAAAGTCTAAACCAGAGTTGGGGGTGCTCCGACAAGACCCTCTGATGCTCAAGTCAGTACTCTGCCTCAACAGAAATGGAGCATTCAAATGAAATTTTAGCAGAGTTTCAACATAGAGTTTTGAGCTTAGAGAAGAATGTATATGGGGTCCCTTTTTATAGACGAAGAGCGTAACTGATTGATAGCAACATCTGTAACCACCTAGTAATGGGCTGTTCAGGGCCACGCAGAGTAGTGGCATCAGGGGACCATTCAGGGCCACGTGGAGTTTGTTATGGAGAGTGGAGTGGCGTCCGTTGTCGCGACTTGCTAGAGAGTAGTGGGGCCGCATGGAATCTGTTATACGGAGTGGAGTAAGGTAGTGGCCATTGTCATGACTTGCCAGAGAGTTTGGACCTGACGGCTGAAGCTCGATTGGGATGTCTGATGGAGCAGAATAGCTCTCTGTCTCAGCAATCCAGGAGAAGCTCAGATGTTTTCGAGGTTACGATGAGTCTACTGTTGTCGGATGCCTTGGGCGCTGATTGGATGTTGATGCTACAGGCGGAAGTCATCTACTGTAGAAGCTCGGATGAAGATTTTCTGTTGGAGAAGTCTAGTAAGAGTCCAGTTGCTAGGAGAGCCCGTCTGAGATTTGCCTAATGTGGAAGCTCATCTGTAGATTGTCCATCAGAGAGGTCCAGTTTCATGAGGAATCTGACAGAGGGTCGTCCGACAGTGGAGTTCGGATGGCGCTGTGGAGGTTCGTCCGCTGGAGGAGTCTTGAGGACACTAGAGAAGGTCGAACGTTGGAGGAGTCCGGGATTCAATTCTATCATAGATGTTCGGACGAAGTCCGACTCTTGTAGGAGTTCAGATAGAGACTTCTTATTGTAGAAGCTCGAACGAAGGCCGACTGTCGTGGAAGCTCGGATGGAGACTTCTTATTGTAGAAGTCCCACTGTTAAAGAAACTCGATCATTGACAAAGTCTGAAAGAAGTTCGGAGTAGAGATCCGGTGGAGCCTATCCATCGTAGAAGTTCATCTGTGATCCATCCACTGTAGAAGTTCGGACGGAGTTCGGTTCTTGTAGGAGCTCGGATGAAATTCGAAAGGCGGTCGACCGTCGTAGAAACTTAGATAGAGTCTGGTTACTATAGATGTCCTGCTGTCGGAGAAGCTCAAAAAATATTTGGAGCAGCCTAGTAGATGAATGGAGGAGCTCATTGTCGAAGAAGTTCGGATGGTATTATGGAAGCTCGGACGGTTGGGGGAGTTCGGAAAGACGCCACACAAGGTCGGAAGCCGGAAGAGCCCTGGAAGGGTCGGCCTTTTACGAACTTCAGCTGGGGTTATTTTATACCCATCACCAGTCTCCCTACTTTCGAGTTTGGGTTCCGAATGAAGGAAGTACGAAAAATTTTCACAGTCGAAGTTTCCTCCCTCGATTTTCGTACTCGATTGTTTCCAGATATTTTGGCGTTTGGTGCGCTGGTGCTGGAGCCTTTTCAAGTCGAGGCGATCTGAAAAGATTTTTTCAAAATTTCTGCTGGAACGTTGCTCTAGGTATAGTGCAATAATGATTCTGCCAGCCATCAGCCACTTCCAGTCGCCTGCCATAGTGAGTGGGATACGTGGCGGTTGTAGATCGACCAGAGGAGATCTGCAATCATTACTGCGCCAGACCTCATCGTTTATTTAAACCCGCCTCCCTCCTTCAGGGGTCTCACTTTGCCTGGAAGCTTCTTCAGTCTCTCCTTCTTCCTGAGAGTTTTGTTCTTCCCCAGCATCCTTCTCGACCTTAGGCATTTTTCGAGTCATCCCCAGCATCCTTCGGACCAGCCTAGGTTAGTTCCAGAACTCTCCTCCTATATTTTTTCTTGCTATTCTTCTTCCATTTTTCTTCCTTTACATTCTGTTCGTTCGATTTTTTGTGCATTCCTGTTTCTTATTTCTCCCAATTTTTTTGGAATTTTTAGGATTTTCACTTGATTCAAAATATCCTCCAACACTTCCTCCTCTAGTAGTTCTAGGAGTTCGTCAGTTCCAGCCCCCCAAAATCTCAGTTTTGTAGATAAATCTTGTCTGGTCTTTGTACCAGACACCATCCCTAGCTCTCTGACTCTGGAGGAACTCTCACTGATTAGGATTCAGTATGGGATTCCTCTGGAGTACGAGCTGGAGCTTCCTGGGCCAACTGACCGGGCTAGCGCCCCTCCCCCCGGCTACTTCTGTTTATACCAAGAAGCTTTTCGCGTCGGGCTTCGACTTCCACTTCTACCTTTTGTTATTGCTCTCTTTCGCTTCTTAAATATTTTTTTAGTTTCTGTAGCATCAAACTCCTTTAGATTTCTGATAGGATTTCCTTCCCTCTATAATTTAGCTGAAGTTCGACCAACCCTTTCTTTGTTTAAAAATTTTTATACCTTCACGCGTCATCCCTCGATAAAAGACTGGTGGTACTTCTCTCCTCAATTTGGTAGAAAGGGGTTGCTGAAAGGTGCCTCCTCTTCTATCTACAACTAGAAGGAGAGGTAGTTCTACGTTCGATGCCCGACCTTGGAGTTGGGGTTGCCTCCTTGGGGCTCCCTGAGGGATTCTGTCCGTCGGGCTTCTAGCCTGGGACAGGACGACCTTGAAGCCTCCAATAAACTTAAGGCTTACCTAGCCCCTCTTCTCTCCAACCTCCTGAAGGAACAACTCTTGTTCAACATCGGCCTAAGCTCTCTCAACCCTACCGGTATTGTTATATATATATTATAATTTTTTTCTTTGTCGTTCGCTGCTTCTCCTTTCTTCTTGTTCTTT
>NC_026002.2:59401603-59413582 GCF_000442705.2 Elaeis guineensis | reverse complement strand
ACTTCATTATGGAATTATTTGAACATTTCAAATGATTTTGACTTATGTGTCATTAAATAAAGGTACCCATATCTTGATAGGTTATCTGTAAATGTAATGAAATAATAATATCTATCTCTGGCACTAGTGTTCATTGGTCCATATACATCAGTATGTATCAGACCTAGAACTTCACTGGCTCGCTCATTTTTTTCAGTAAAAGGTGATTTGATCATTTTCTCAAGAAGATAGGACTCACAGATTGAGAGTGATTTCTAATCACTGACTTCAAAATTTTTTTCTTGTGTCAACCTGTTTATTCTGTTCCTATTAACATGACCTAATCTATAATGCCAAAGGTAGATATCAGAAACATCACTAATTCTAGGATGTTTGTTGGACGTGTACATTACACTAACAAGTTCTGACAATATGTAAATACCATTGTTCAGCTATTCATTCATCACATTAACATCATTCATAATGATAATAAAATTATTTTTTTTATTAAAATTTCATAACTGTATATGGCCAAAAGACCTATAGAAATAATATTCAATAAAAAGAAAGGACAAAAGTGATATTTACTTAGAATAATTATATTAGACTTGAATACAAGCTTAATAATCTCTAACGCTAGAACTGAAACTGATCTTCCATCTCCAACATTAAGAAACCTTTCATCTTCTTCAAATCTTCTACTGACCTGTAGACCCTGTAATGAATTGCAAATATTAAAAGGGCTCCGGTATCTAATACCCAGGTAATAGAATCATAAATTGAGAAATTACAAGGTATTATCATATAATTATCTTGTCCAGCAATAATTTACTTCTTTCTCGGCCTGTTCGGATCCAGGGAGGAATGTATTGAGGA
Organism: Elaeis guineensis; assembly: GCF_000442705.2. Taxonomy (NCBI): domain Eukaryota; kingdom Viridiplantae; phylum Streptophyta; class Magnoliopsida; order Arecales; family Arecaceae; genus Elaeis; species Elaeis guineensis. Next base: position 59,412,727 of record NC_026002.2, on the reverse strand, counting down.
CAATTCTTTTTTCAGTGCCCCTGCTTCTTGCAGTAGAAGCATTCCGCCTGACTCTAATCGGACTTAGATTTCTTGGTCTGACTAGGCATGGGTGCCCCAGCACTTTGCATCCTTTTCTTGTTCTTCTTTTCTTTCTTAAAGGATCGACGTCCAGAAGAAGACCCTCCCACAATATTCACTGACTCCTTTTGGAGCTGGTGATCCTTCTCAAAGTTTTGCAGCAACCCCAGCAAACTATGGTAGTTAACTATAGGCTTTATCATTCAAAAATGAGTAAGAAAAGGAAGGTAGGACTTGGGCAGAGAGTTCAGAATAGCATCTTTTTTCAACTGCTCATGCAGGGGAAAGCCAAGCTTGCTTAGGTGCTCAATCATCTCGATTATGTACAATACATGATCAGTGACTGATGCTTCTTCTCTCATTCGAGCATTGAAGATGGCATAACTAGTCTTGTGCTTCTCAACGTCATCGGGTGTGCCAAAAGATTTGTTCAATATTTGCAACATATCCTATGACTGAGCATTCTCGAAATGATAGCTAAACTCATCATTCATCACCGTCAGTATAATACAACGATCCGTAGTTCGATCCGATCATTGAGCCACTTCTGATAAGTGTCTCTAATCGAGCTATATGTGTTTGGAGCTAGCTCCTCGAGTGTCGGATCAGTTAATACATACAAGATCCGTTCATACTCCAAGATAATTTTGAGCTTTCGATACCAGCTATTAAAATTTGGTCCCATCAATTTATCACTATCTAATAGTGATCGAAGCGACAAGGTGGTGGCCATAATTGCAAAAAAAAAACCAAAACCTAATTAGTATATGAATTAATTGAGCCTAAAGATATGAATTTTAATCTAAAGGTTCTCTCCCTATTTTATTTGAATTGATAGCCTCTACCTTCAATTCGAGAAATTACACTAATTTTTTAGTAGGTACTAGAATCCACATGGATTGCATATGGGCTCGAGTGTGGCTCGGCCAACCCTTGTGTACACATGGATAGGTTTTTAACCAATTATTTCATCAAATAATTTTTAGTATTAAATTTTGCCCCAGACACCTCTTCAGCAGGCGTGTGGTGCCTCCACTGAAAGTTCTGGTTAGATCCAACCATTAATATGCCAGAATTTAGTGTATCTAACAAACTGAGTGATCAAATTTGAGTGTAGCTCAGCCAACCTGACCATCATCAGAAAGACACAACTAAAATAATATATTATGAATGATAATTCTGACAGCCAGATGAGCACCAGGTATGTGGCACCTCCAATGATCATCTAAACCATTGGACTCATTATCACCCAACTTAATGGGAGGCTATGATCTAGTTACCACTATAACTATTTCATTTTTAAGGACCTAACAATTCTAGAAGATTTAATTAGTTGAATTGAGAGATAAGAAAAGACTTGACCAGTTAATCTTAATCCTCCTACTGACTTCACCAAGTCAGATTAAAGAAGATTAGATAAAAGTCGATCCAACCAATCAGTCATAAATCCTTCCACTGACTTCACCAAATCATGAAGAGGACTCAAGATAAGTCGAACTAGGGGCACCTAAATCAGTCACACTAATTTTCTAGTTAGCATGGGTCAACTCCAATCATTAAGTGATCTAATCAAAATATGATTCACCATGTTAGCCAGGTAAGTGAGATCGATAGGAGGGATATTTCATTAACTTGACATAGACTCAATCTATGCGAGTAGCTCCCAATTAATGACCACCGATCAAAGCTGCCATACTTACCTTAGACACCAACTGGTTAGTCATTTTCAATTTGATCAACTTATAGACTTGGATTCAACCACGGAGCTATGATCAAAGTTCATATTGGTCTAATCAAAGATATGAACTTGACCAACTATATCTATTGAAATTGATCAAGAGAAAAAATTGACCCAATCAGAATTAACTTTTAATTAGATTTGATCAATTACTAACATGGTCCATTATCAATGATTTCTAACTCTAGGTCTAACTAAGTTAAATGGACTTGATTCGAGCTAACCCATTAACCCATGAGTTATAAAATTAATACCTTAGATCTTTGATTCTCAAATTTAGATTGCTTAATTCTTAATTAAGTTTTGGACTGATATGGGTTCGGGTTCAATGTTTGAAAATAATTTTTAATTTTATAAAATATTTTTACAATCAATCATCTAATGATCAAGACTCTAATTTCAGATCTAATATATATTATTTTAGATCTAAAATAAAATTTTAAATTTTTTTCATTGTTCATCATCATGAAATGATCACGCAGCACCTCTATACGCCATAGGAGATTTCATCGAATGGGTAAATAGGATAGTAAAATTTTGATTTCTCCTATGATCGAATGGCTATGAAGATCTATCCAATCAGATTACTATACTACTCAGATTCAAAATTAACTATTTAGATCTAATCTAAGTAATTAAAATCATATTATATATAAAAAATTTATGTCATAAGAAACCTTGCTCTAATACCATCTGAAGAGAAAATGGATAGTTCAAAGTATGTATTTTTAAAATTTTATAGCAGAATAATAAAAGATTAAATATTTTAATCTTTTAAATATGCCTTAGATCAGATCTAAACTATCATTAAGGATCTATGATATAAAAAATTTATATATAAAATCTGATATAAAATAGAAAACTGCATCGATCACATCGATGCCCTGAATCTGATATAACTTTTAAATTATATCGATAGAGTTTCGAACTCATCACCTTTTCATGGATCGATGATCTCCACTACTGGTCAGCATGGTATAAAGCTCTCACTAACATTGAGCAGTCGCATAGGTCATCCGGCCTCTACAGATAGTTCACTCGAAGCTCTGATCAGATCTTCCTTCGTGAGAGTGCTAGTTCACGTCGAAGGCTCTGGATGGCTGATCCAAACTCTTTTCTTAGGATCTCCCAGACTCTTTCAGATCAGAAGATGAAGCTTTATGTGAAGGTGATGGTGTGAAAGATTGGATAAGACTCACTCTTGTATTGTTCTTCTCACAAAACCTAGAGATGAAATCCTAAAACCCATAGCTCACACCTGAGAGGAACACTTCCTCTGTTTCTCATGCATAAAAGCCCAACCCACTCTCAATTTTTTACATCCCCTCTCTTAGGTTTCTCATGCCAAAAAACATTTCTAATCTTGCATAAAACTAATCCTCTTTTAAGGTTGGCATTTCATGACTGATAAGGATAAGAATAAGGTAGTTTCAGTTCAAATTTAAGTATTGGTTGATCTTTATCACCAATTCAAATCAAATTTAAATTAAATTTTAAACCAAACTTTATATTTATTTTATAAACTTAGAGAGAGGTTGACCAACATTAGAATGGTGTAAAAAATCTCATGCAAAAATACTTTATGCATGGTGTTGGTGCAGAATTTCGCCAATGCCGGAGAAGCTGGAGTCGAAGGGATCGCGTCTACCGTCGGGACCTGCAAGGAAAGTCTAAACCAGAGTTGGGGGTGCTCCGACAAGACCCTCTGATGCTCAAGTCAGTACTCTGCCTCAACAGAAATGGAGCATTCAAATGAAATTTTAGCAGAGTTTCAACATAGAGTTTTGAGCTTAGAGAAGAATGTATATGGGGTCCCTTTTTATAGACGAAGAGCGTAACTGATTGATAGCAACATCTGTAACCACCTAGTAATGGGCTGTTCAGGGCCACGCAGAGTAGTGGCATCAGGGGACCATTCAGGGCCACGTGGAGTTTGTTATGGAGAGTGGAGTGGCGTCCGTTGTCGCGACTTGCTAGAGAGTAGTGGGGCCGCATGGAATCTGTTATACGGAGTGGAGTAAGGTAGTGGCCATTGTCATGACTTGCCAGAGAGTTTGGACCTGACGGCTGAAGCTCGATTGGGATGTCTGATGGAGCAGAATAGCTCTCTGTCTCAGCAATCCAGGAGAAGCTCAGATGTTTTCGAGGTTACGATGAGTCTACTGTTGTCGGATGCCTTGGGCGCTGATTGGATGTTGATGCTACAGGCGGAAGTCATCTACTGTAGAAGCTCGGATGAAGATTTTCTGTTGGAGAAGTCTAGTAAGAGTCCAGTTGCTAGGAGAGCCCGTCTGAGATTTGCCTAATGTGGAAGCTCATCTGTAGATTGTCCATCAGAGAGGTCCAGTTTCATGAGGAATCTGACAGAGGGTCGTCCGACAGTGGAGTTCGGATGGCGCTGTGGAGGTTCGTCCGCTGGAGGAGTCTTGAGGACACTAGAGAAGGTCGAACGTTGGAGGAGTCCGGGATTCAATTCTATCATAGATGTTCGGACGAAGTCCGACTCTTGTAGGAGTTCAGATAGAGACTTCTTATTGTAGAAGCTCGAACGAAGGCCGACTGTCGTGGAAGCTCGGATGGAGACTTCTTATTGTAGAAGTCCCACTGTTAAAGAAACTCGATCATTGACAAAGTCTGAAAGAAGTTCGGAGTAGAGATCCGGTGGAGCCTATCCATCGTAGAAGTTCATCTGTGATCCATCCACTGTAGAAGTTCGGACGGAGTTCGGTTCTTGTAGGAGCTCGGATGAAATTCGAAAGGCGGTCGACCGTCGTAGAAACTTAGATAGAGTCTGGTTACTATAGATGTCCTGCTGTCGGAGAAGCTCAAAAAATATTTGGAGCAGCCTAGTAGATGAATGGAGGAGCTCATTGTCGAAGAAGTTCGGATGGTATTATGGAAGCTCGGACGGTTGGGGGAGTTCGGAAAGACGCCACACAAGGTCGGAAGCCGGAAGAGCCCTGGAAGGGTCGGCCTTTTACGAACTTCAGCTGGGGTTATTTTATACCCATCACCAGTCTCCCTACTTTCGAGTTTGGGTTCCGAATGAAGGAAGTACGAAAAATTTTCACAGTCGAAGTTTCCTCCCTCGATTTTCGTACTCGATTGTTTCCAGATATTTTGGCGTTTGGTGCGCTGGTGCTGGAGCCTTTTCAAGTCGAGGCGATCTGAAAAGATTTTTTCAAAATTTCTGCTGGAACGTTGCTCTAGGTATAGTGCAATAATGATTCTGCCAGCCATCAGCCACTTCCAGTCGCCTGCCATAGTGAGTGGGATACGTGGCGGTTGTAGATCGACCAGAGGAGATCTGCAATCATTACTGCGCCAGACCTCATCGTTTATTTAAACCCGCCTCCCTCCTTCAGGGGTCTCACTTTGCCTGGAAGCTTCTTCAGTCTCTCCTTCTTCCTGAGAGTTTTGTTCTTCCCCAGCATCCTTCTCGACCTTAGGCATTTTTCGAGTCATCCCCAGCATCCTTCGGACCAGCCTAGGTTAGTTCCAGAACTCTCCTCCTATATTTTTTCTTGCTATTCTTCTTCCATTTTTCTTCCTTTACATTCTGTTCGTTCGATTTTTTGTGCATTCCTGTTTCTTATTTCTCCCAATTTTTTTGGAATTTTTAGGATTTTCACTTGATTCAAAATATCCTCCAACACTTCCTCCTCTAGTAGTTCTAGGAGTTCGTCAGTTCCAGCCCCCCAAAATCTCAGTTTTGTAGATAAATCTTGTCTGGTCTTTGTACCAGACACCATCCCTAGCTCTCTGACTCTGGAGGAACTCTCACTGATTAGGATTCAGTATGGGATTCCTCTGGAGTACGAGCTGGAGCTTCCTGGGCCAACTGACCGGGCTAGCGCCCCTCCCCCCGGCTACTTCTGTTTATACCAAGAAGCTTTTCGCGTCGGGCTTCGACTTCCACTTCTACCTTTTGTTATTGCTCTCTTTCGCTTCTTAAATATTTTTTTAGTTTCTGTAGCATCAAACTCCTTTAGATTTCTGATAGGATTTCCTTCCCTCTATAATTTAGCTGAAGTTCGACCAACCCTTTCTTTGTTTAAAAATTTTTATACCTTCACGCGTCATCCCTCGATAAAAGACTGGTGGTACTTCTCTCCTCAATTTGGTAGAAAGGGGTTGCTGAAAGGTGCCTCCTCTTCTATCTACAACTAGAAGGAGAGGTAGTTCTACGTTCGATGCCCGACCTTGGAGTTGGGGTTGCCTCCTTGGGGCTCCCTGAGGGATTCTGTCCGTCGGGCTTCTAGCCTGGGACAGGACGACCTTGAAGCCTCCAATAAACTTAAGGCTTACCTAGCCCCTCTTCTCTCCAACCTCCTGAAGGAACAACTCTTGTTCAACATCGGCCTAAGCTCTCTCAACCCTACCGGTATTGTTATATATATATATAATTTTTTTCTTTGTCGTTCGCTGCTTCTCCTTTCTTCTTGTTCTTTTGTTAAGCTGTGTCGATCCTCATTCACTGCAGATATGGATGCTGACGCAGCTCGAATGCTAGCCCAGGGTCTCAAGACCCACAAAAGGAAAGGCACAGCATCCTCGAGGGTGGCGAAGAGGGCAAGGGCAGAAGAGGCCAGCTCGATCGTGCCTGCTCAGGCAGCCGTTGCTGTCGATGCTTCCTCCGATGTTGAGCCCGCAGTCCTTCGAGCCTCTTCAAGGAGTCCCCCGACCGAGGTTCCTGCTCCAGAGGCCCAGTCCGAGGAGGCACCAGGGGCCGAACGGAGAAGGAGAAAGAAGACATTGGCCCGCAAGAGCCATAGCAGCAGGGCTGCCATCGAGGGGGTCGATGGCTCTGAAGAAGATTTGGGGGAGAATCCCTTCAACAATAGGGATCTAATAAAGAGATTGGTCGATGGGTACATCCTGCCCGAGGTTGTCCACCGGATCGTCCACGTCGATCCTGAGCAGCGGGTCTGGGACTCTCTGGGGTCCTTCCTCGAGGTAGGTCAATTTACTCCTTCTTTCTGCCTCTTTACTTTGCTTATTCTTCAGCTTTTATATTGACTCCCTGGCCGCTCTTGCAGATTGGATACCAGCTCATCGCCAACATCGAAGCGATGAACAATGCTAGGAAGGAGGCTGCCCAGGCGGAGGAAGGTCGCCTGGCCGAGGTCGCCTACCTCGAGGAGAAGATTGCCGAGGTTGCGAGTCTCCAAGAGGCACTGCAGAAGGAGGGACAGACCTTGACAGACTTGAGGGCCACCTTGGAGGAGGAGAGAAAGAAAGCAGAGGCCGAGGTCTCCGAGTTGAAGGTGTAGATCCCGACCCTGATTTCGGAGGCAATGGTCTGGGCAGTGGAGGAGTTCAAAACCTCCTTCGAGATGAGGAATCTGAAGGTCGAGTTCGGCCAGGCCACCTTCATCAAGGGCTTTGAGCTCTGCCAAGAGAAGGTGGTCAGAAAATTTCTCGAGCTGGACCTCAGCTTCCTGGATGACGCATTCGATGACGAAGCCAGGCCTTCTGAAGCTGCTGCCGGTCTTCCTCCAGCCGAGACTTCCTCGACTATCGATGCTACCACGGCCGACCTTCCGGGGGCATCGAGCTCCCCCACTTCTGTCTCAGAGGTCCGAAACCTCTAATTTTGTATTCTCTCTTTTTTTTTTCTTTGTTGCAACTTTTTCTCGTTCTCTTGTACTTAAGAACTATTTAATCAATGAAATTGGACTCTTCTTTACAGAGGGCTCCTCTTTTTTACTCTGCATTCTTTTTCTTCTCTTTTATTTTCTGGCACTGATTTGCATTGTGGCACTCTTGTCTTCTAACGACAGTGCCCCATCGAAGCTCTTCCCCTACCACAGGGGATTCCTCTGAAGTCGATGGTCCAGGACCTCAGAAGAAAAGTTCGTCACCTGATGAAGAAATCAAAGAAGCTGGATGACGAACTTCACCGGCTAAGGCAGAGCCATTTGAAAGTCACTACGGAGGCTGCTCGCTTTCGGGACCTCTGCAAAAAGGGCTTCATGGACTACACCCGGAGGAAGGCTGACTTCGTGAAGGAGCTTGAGGAACTTCAAAAATGTGCCAGCGACTGATCTTGGACTCAGGCTTCCAAGATCAGCTCCCTTGAGGTCGAGCTGGTGGCTGCACAGGAGAAGATCGGCCAGTTGGAAAGGAGCTCATCCTGGCTCACAACTCAGGCCGACCGTGATCGAGACTGATCGAAGAAATTCTCCGACCTTCAGAAGCAACTGCAGGATACCGAGGCAAACTACAACACCTACCGAGTCGGCTAGTGTGGGCAAGTAGATGACTACCGAAGGAAGCTCAAGACGGTGACCGATGAGGTGTCCGCCTTCAGAGGTAGTTGTCTGTGAGATTCCAGGCCATCTCTGCACAAGGCTCCGACGAGCTCCACTCCTTGAGGGGGGACCATGGAAGAACTGTCCATGGCTCTTGGGCAGGAGAAGGCCGAACTGCAGTGGCTGAAGATTCAGCTGGCCTACGAGCAGCAGGTGGTCAAGGACGTCGAGGTGGAGTCTGAAGTTCTGAGGAAGAGGCTTCGAGAGTCGGTGGTTCCACCAAATGTATCGAGAGATGCTGTTAAGAAAGAAAGAACTGGAAGAAGAAGTCAAAAACTTAAAGCAATCCTCGATGATGGCTGGAATCGAGAGTTCAAAGTCTGAAGAAGTCGGGCTTTCTTAGAGCTTCTTTACCTTTTATTCTATGTATTCTTTCCTTTTCTTGTCATTTTTTTTTAGCCTTCAAAGGCTTTGTAATGTGCACTTCACTAATGAAATGAAAAGAAAATTTTTCATTACCTTGTCCATTCTTGCATTAAGTTGTTGTTTACTGAACTTCTTTTGTCTTTTGTCTTGTTCAATGTCGACATTGTTTGAAGGTTCCTGATCATCGCCGTGTTGATTTGCCCCTTTTGTTCATGATCGAAGGTCTTTTCGAGGCCACTCGAGTTTGATGCTTCCTCTCGATGCTCGAGCTTGGGGGTCCGAACTTTTCGTTACCTTGAGAAAGTCGATTTTCTCTTGCCAGTGTTGGGTTCCCTCTTAGAGACTGAGGGTTTTTGACAAGAGTCTCCTTCATCGTTGAGACAAGGTTCCTTATGTCTTTGATGTAGTTTGTTTTTTCCTTATCACTGGCGTAGCTCGTCGCTTTCTCTTTTTCTCTCTCTCCTTTTTTTTTGTGTTCGAGTTAGAATTTTTCCTTAGCTCTTAATGGGGTCGTAGGGGTGTAGAGGAGCCATTGAGGAGGCTTTCCTCCTCGTCCGATCTTGAACGATCGGATCTTTGTTTATGTCAGGATGAGGTTCTCCTCCTATTCCCGACATAGTCAATTTCAACTCATGTTAGGATGAGGTTCTCCTCCTATTCTTAACATGGCTATGGGGGCACGTAAGGGCCGTTGCAAGGGCCTCTCCACCCATCCGATCTCTAAATAATCGGGCCTTCGACCTTGCTCATGTTAGGATGAGGTTCTCCTCCTGTTCCTAACATAGCTGTGGGGGCATATAAGGGTCGTTGCAAGGGCCTCTCCCCTCATCCGATCTTTAAATAATCGGGCATTCGACTTTGTTCATGTTAGGACGAGGTTCTCCTCCTGTTCCTAACATGGCTGTGGGGGCACATAAAGGCCGTTGCAAGGGCCTCTCTCTATCTGGTCTTTAAATAATCGGACCTTCGACTTTGCTCATGTTAGGATGAGGTTCTTCTCCTATTCCTAACATGGCTGTGGGGGCACATAAGGGCCGTTGCAAGGACCTCTCCCCCCATCCGATCTTTAAATAATTGGGCCTTCAACTTTGCTCATGTTAGGATGAGGTTCTCCTCCTATTCCTAACATGGCTGTGAGGGTACAAAAGAGCCATTGCAAGGGCCTCTCCCTCCATCCGATCTTTAAATAATCAGGCCTTCGACTTTGCTCATGTTAGGATGAGGTTCTCCTCCTGTTCTTAACATGCTTAGTTTCGATTGTTGGAAGGAGCTACTCCCTGTCGTTACGAGCTCATGCCAAAAGAAAAGATATGCAAATATGAAAGAAACTTTTATTTATGCTAGAGTTATTGGCAATACATTCATAGATTTTTCGAATCCCATAGTCGCAGAAGGTCTGCTCCCCATCGCGGTCCTCCAGAGATGGAGTTGATGATCCCAATTGGAGGTCGATCTTCAGGTTGCTCCTCCCTCCTTGATGGCTCCGATTGTGACAGCACCCTCGATCGATCTTTCCTACCTTCAGGCCGACATCGAATGAATCTATCGAGCCGATCTCATCTGATGAGCTCCTTGATCTCGTCTCGGAGCTGAATGCACTCCTCCATGTCGTGGCCGTGGTCACGATGATAGAGGCAGAACTTATTAGGATTGCACTTCTCGGGGTGTGTGTGCATCCTTTCTGACCTTGGCAGCTACTCCCTGACCTCCATCAGCACTTGGGTTTTCGATGCATTGAGAGGGGCATAGCTATGGAATCTTCCTGGGGGAGCCCCCCGCCGAACTCTGCGGTTCGGGCTTCTCTACCTACGAGCCCAGGGAGGAGTTTGGGCACGCTTGTGTCCAGAGGGAGTTTGAGAACGTGGCAGAGCTTCACTAGGTCCTTTTTCAGCTGCGGGCTTGCTGGAGTCTCCCTCCTACCGCTCCTTCGTGGCCTCCTCATCCTTCATCTTGAAGGCTTCTTCTGCTCGGGCATATCCTTCGGCCTGAGCCAGTAAATCAATGAAGTACCTGGGATACTTCTTTTCCAGGAAAAATAGAAGATCGTTCTTTTGAAGACCGCCCTTCAGGGTAGCCATTGCAACCGATTGGTCCAAGTTCTAGACCTCCAATGCAGCAGTGTTAAAATGGTTGACGTAAGCTTGGATGGATTCTCTCTCCTTTTGCTTGATGTTGATGAGGGACTCCGAACCTCTTCGGGGATGCCGGCTGCTGACAAAATGAGCAACGAACTGGTGGCTCATCTGATCAAAGAAGAAGATAGTACCCGACTTCAGTGCCGAGTACCAATTTCTTGCTGCTCCCTTCAAGGTAGATGGAAAGCTCGACACAAGATGGCGTCTGGCGTGCCATGGAGCAGCATCATTATCCGGAAGCCTCCAGGTGGTCAATCAGATCCGAGGCCCGTCGTAGCTCTCAAATTGGAAGAGCTTGAAGTTCGGCGGGATTGGTTCCTACATGATCATTTGAGAGAAAGGAGGGTCAGTGTAAATGTCCTCACCGTAAGCAGTGGGAGCATGATGGAGCTCTTCGATCCGCCGGTTCATCTCCCAAAATCTTTGATCCAGAAGGTCCTCTCGACTGCGAGTCTCGAGGATCTTCTGGTGGAACGGAGGTAGGGACCCTCTGGGGGTGGAATCGTGATCG